>NC_052047.1:97537073-97837073 GCF_903992535.2 Arvicola amphibius
CTGTAATCCCAGCACTTGTTGGGACACGGCTGAGACAGGATGATTGCTATGAGTTTGAGGCAATTCTGGCTTATATATTGAGTTTCAAAACAGTCTTGCTATAGAACAAAACAAACCATATGGAGGAAAAAGAGGAAAAGAAGAGGTGGAGGTGAAGGAGCAGGAGGAAGAAGAGAAAGAGGAGAAGGAAGATGGGAAGGAGGAAGTAGAGGAGGAAGAAGACTGAATCCAAAAAACCATGACAGTAAAATTTGATGATAACTTGGGCTAAACCATAATACATCAGTAAGGAATTTGCTTTTGTTAAGAAATGAAGAAGCTTCAAGGATCTAATGCTGTATAGTTGATCTTAAAAATTCACCGGAGATCAGGATGTGGTTGAAAGGGGAGTAGATGCTGTAACAAGGCCCCCAAATAGCAGGCGTTTTTGTTTAACTGATACTACACTATTGGCCATTTTCATTCTCACACTGAGGAAGCTGATTTCTTCCTGATCTTTTCTGTGTCAGTTTCATGACAGGGATTTATATCCATTAGGAAGCAGGAAGGTGGCACGTGAGAGATGTGATGAATTGATATGAGCAGAAACGGAAGACAGGAGTGTTGATAAGGAGAGTCATCAGCAGTAAAGTGACTTTCCTTCCTAGTGCAGGAAAACTCATCAATGAGATCAAATCAAGTGGTCCCAGGAGCTGTTGTTACTGAGATTTTGACTAATGGGTCAATCTTGTCACATTTCACTGAGAGCCATCACAATTCCTCAACAGCTGACAGCCACTTTGGAAAGCCCTGGTTATCAAGATTTTGATGGAATCTGATGTTAGTTTTCTATAGTTAAGAACTTCTTTACCTGGTCTGCTGATCTCTTTGGCCAAACTATCATTTCTTGTCAGAATGCTGATAAAGTATCCCATTTAAAAATCCTCAAGAAGTAAACTGAATTGTAGATAATTAATGTGACTCATCTCAAATATTAGCAATATTATGTTGGGGATTGAAATCAGTTGAATATAAAAACTTAAGAGGATCACATGAGTGAGCAATATTTTTCAGATTTGAGATTAATAATACAAATACAATTACACTGAGCTGTAACTTTTTGTTATTTAATATAAAAGTTCCACCATGTGTAGCCATTTAATCTCTTTAAGAAGGACAATGCAGTGATACGTGGCATTTGTCATCTTGCCAGGATCCAGACTCACCTGGTATAGAGGCCTGCAGGTATACATCTGGGGGGTGTGAATTGACTTAGCCCCAGGCATACCTGTGGGAGCATGATCTTTAACTGATATAATTATATACATCCTGAAATGGGTGAGACTGTTCCCTGGACAGGGAATTGTGACCTGCATCAGGTGGAGAAGGTGAACTTAGTACTAGGAATCAAGTAAGCATTCCCTGCTCTATTCTGCCTGCTGAAGACATCATGTAATCTCCTTCACCATGACTGTCCTGACTTCCTCACAGAGTAAGTCACAGTGTGAACTCTCAGCTAAAATTAGCCCTTTCTCCCTTCAGTTGCTTTTGTCAGGGAAATTTAATACAGTCATGGGAAAATAATTTAAAATAGATAGTAAGCCCACATTTTTATTTTAAGTTTGTTTGATCTTCTGAGTTATTCTTTGTGTCTCATTCGCTTTGGGTTCTAAGCCTTATAATAGCTGGAATGATAAGCCATTTCGATGTTTGTTTGCACTGTAGGAGAAGCTTCATAAATCTGACTCAGCTACACTTGAGCTGCCCAGTGCCCCCCTAATTTATGTTAATAAGCTATTACCCATTGCAAGTGCTTTATTATTTTGATTTGTGCCTGTAAAATTCCATTGCCATTTTGAAATAATTATATTTCAAGAATTCAATATCATCAAAAATCTCAGTAACGTAATTATTTTGCTATATTGTACTTTGTGCACATTTTCTCTTCGTGATCCATCTGTGTTGTCACAAACTTTGTAGTTGCTGTGCTGGAGTTGATGGAGTATTAGGTGGGAAGGCCCACTGATGTTGTTCCTGGGAATGACAGATTTCCTTCTGTGCGAAGGTGGAGCTGAGATATGTGCACGGATGCAGTTCCATCTTGCCTTGTGACTTGCTGGGTGGGTGGTAATTAGTCTTATGCTGAGATTAGCTTCATTCTGATGGGGTAGCTGACCAATCGCTTGTCTGAGGGGCGTGACCCCTCCAGGGCACAAAATACCTTTAAAAGATCTGTGTTTTGGTGATTTGCTCTCTTGGTTCCCTGCTCTTCGCTAGAACTCTGGCTCTGTAAGTTTCTCCCATTTTCTCCTTTTATTAAAGCTATTTCTTATAAGGCTAGTTTGGTTATTTCCCATTGCCGGCCGACCATGCCCGCTACATCATTCATCTCTGCAGATACTGAATGGGGAAAGTTTCATATTGAGCATCACTAGTAAGGGGGAGGAGCTGAGAGACTGTGAGCAGTGGTCAGAATACCTGATCCTAATTGTCACTACATTCCCTGAGACATTGAGATTTATTGAGATACATGAGTACACACACACACACACACACACACACACACACACACACTCACACTTATCTGTGGTCAGACCATCATACACCAATGAAGAATGCACTCTCTTTTGAGACACAGGACATAGGCTTCATTCATCTAGAGACTTAGCCAATAACCATGTGAATAGTTAAGTCAAGCTGACATGGGAAAGACAAGCTAGGAAATATTTCATGCAAATGTCTCCAAGTGGCAAAGACACTTTATTTCATCTCACCTTGTTACTTTGATCCACACCCAGTGACATATTTGTAACCCTTTTCCCTTCTATATTTCTGTTATTTATTAAACATTTATTCTATAAGACTTTATTCTCTGGAATTCTAAATACCCAATTTTATTCCATCCAGAATTCTGTCATATATAAGTATCATTAATCTTCTATAAATTAAAGTAGAGAAGTTAAAAAGGAAATAATTAGTACTACAGTAAAAATATTAATTCTTAGAGTCAGACTTGTGATCAATCTTTGCCTGCATCTGATATAAGTTTCTTCCCTGACTGTGTATCTGCTTCCACCATGAGTGTTGTGTGAGCTGTGGCATTTGCCAGGTGGTGACTTGTAGTGTGAGGCGGCGGGGCTGCGTCCCGCCACCCGGCCGCCGGCTAGCTTTACACCGGAAATAATTACACGGAAACTGTATTCTTTTAAACACTGCCTGGCCCATAGTTTCAGCCTCTTATTGGTTAATTCTCACATCTTCCTTTAACCCATATTTAGTAATCTGGGTAGCACCACAAGGTGTGGCTTACCAGGAGAGATCTTAACCTGCGTCCATCTCGGAGAGGAGCAGCATGGAGACTCCCTATGGCGACTGCCTGAAGCGTCTCCCCAACTCTACTTCCTTGTTCCCACAATTCTGTTCTGTCTACTCCACCTACCTAATTTTCTGTCTCTTAAAGGGCCAAGGCAGTTTTCTTTATTAATTAACCAATGAAAGAAACATAGACAGATAACTCTCCTCCATCAGTGACTTTCATTACTACACTCATGAGAAGTTATATCCTGAGATTTAAGAGGACAGCAAGTGCACTCTCGATAATGTAGCTTCATTAAAGGAGGAAAACAACACACATGAAAATATACTCAAGCAGGTCTCCTTCCTTATTTCAACAGCTACCAGAGTAGAGGACTGTCCCCTGACTACCCTTCCAAAATACCCTTACCCTGAACTCGTGTTTAAGAATACTACCACAAATGTGGCCGACGGTGGAGGCTGATTGAGAAGCCAAGGACAATGGCGCTGGGCTTTGATTCTTCTGCATGGACAGGCTCTGTGGGAGCCTTCTCAGCTTGGTTGATCACCTTCCTGGACCTGGGGGAAGTTGGGAGGACCTTGGTCTTAACATAGAGTAGGGAACCCTGATGGCTCCTTGGCCTGGAGAGGGAGGGAGGGGGCTATGGGTGGAGGGGAGGGGAGGGAAGGGGGAGGAGGAGAGGAGGAGATGGAAAATTTTTAAATATAAAGAAATAAACCATAAAAAAGAATACTACCACATTATCCAAGGGTAACTAAGGTTTTAGTATAACATTTCTGCTCTCATAGTCCAACCTAAAGCATTACTTATGCAAATTTCTGAAATTATTTTTCTTGTTATTGATATATTTATCAGTATTCATGGTTAAACTTGCACCTTTCAGTAATGATTGTAGCTTGCCCTTTATCAAGCTGAGCCGTCCTCTACTTTCCCACACTACTGTGACTGCCAAGCTCTAGAGCCAGTGTTTTCTGGACCTAGAGATACCTTAGATGCCCAGATGTTACAATCTATATTTGCCTTCAGGTTTTGTGACATCTGCACAATTTTGCTTAAAAATCACTAAATCAAGAATGTATTTGAAAGTCTAATCTCTGCATCATTAATAGCCTAGTTGATTCATCTTACATTCCTCCACAGCTCTAGTCCAGAACATGTACACCAGCGACCATTAGGAAAGACATGGCTGCATCCTAAACATTAGAGTGAATCTTATCTAAACTGACTTTCTCATTACCTTTGAAAGCCTCAGGTTTTTTTTTCTTCTTGCTTCCTACATTTTTCTTTCTTTTGTCCATGCTTCCTTTCCCGCTTCCCCTCCCTTCTACTTCACTCTTTTCTTCTCTGTCCTCTTTTTCTTACTCAGTCTCTTTCCTTTTGGCCAAATAAAGACTCTTTGCTACTTGAAACTCTACTTTCACTTAAAGTAATAACTGAGTAATGCAGAGAAAGCACCACACCTATGGTGCAATGGGAGAAGCTAAAATAATTTCTTTAATTATTAATTTTTTTAATCCATAAGGACATAAGATTTTAAAAATTAATCTGCACATTTTTATATTTAATATAGTAGTTCAGTGAAAAATAACTTGCTCAAGGAGGGCAATCTATAGAGACTGCACATTCAGCATTCCTCCATGCAGATTTGAACTCCTGGTCTGTACAGGCAGCAATCAGCTTAGGATCTGCATCCCATCTGGACTCCTTGATATAAATAAGCACTTTATGGGCCAAGGAAAAAATTTTTTATCACATGGTTAGTAGAAGGAACAATATATAAGGATTTGATGCTCTGTATTTTTAAATCCCAAGGAAATACTAATAATAACAAAGAGTTTTTTAATGATACCTTCGCATGGGAAAGAGTGTTAAGACGCTAGAATCCAGTTGCCACCTCTGTCATGTTCCTGATATCACTTAGAAAGTGATGGGATGGGAAACAATGATCTGTTTTCAGTATGAAGCATAAAACTTGAGAATTCCTTGTTGTTTGCATGTGCCAACAGAGTAAGTGAAGACAGATTATGTCAGAAATTCTTGGGTATTTTAGTGAAAAATGTGAAATTTGTAAATGGAAACTACTCATTTGCTTCCCCACCACCCAAACCAGAATAATCATACAGAAACTGTATTAATTACAACATTGTTTGACCAATAGCTCAGGCTTCTTATTAACTACTGTGTGGCATGTCCTCCTTCGGTAGCTACATAGTATCTCCTCAACTCAGCCTACTCTATACCTGTTCAGATTCATACCTGGTTTTACTCTGCTAAGCCATTAGCTGAAGAAAAATATATTTATCAACTAATACAAGCAACACATATACAGAAGGACATCCCACATCAGAAATTGTCAGGAAATATAAAGCTTATGATTGATCTTACTGTAAATAGTAGCATAATGAGTTTTAAATTGCAGACAACAATTTTATGTATGTCAGAACAGTAAGAATTTCAATAAGAAATAGTTAAAAATTGATCATATATTATGATTTGTGTTTCTGTGGTTAACAGAACTCAATATCCTAATATTGCTTAGATGGAAGGTATTTTAGAAGCTGTTTTAGGCAAACACAATAGGTCACAGATCACATTTATAAATTAAAATTTGCAATCTGTAAGTTGTAACTGGCCTGACTTACAAAGAGTTAAAGATATTAAATATTGAGAATGATCTTAACATTTGTTGTTTTGGGGTCTAATACATTGTATTTTGCTCTTTCTTTTTTCCCTAAATATAAGTACCATGGTTACCATGTATGCTGAATGGAAAGAAAGAAGGAGGAATTAGGTTTCTATGCAGTATTTTGGCCATTTTGTAAATGGACAGTAATTTAAATACAGATTCATTTTGTATATTTTTTAATTATTTTAATTTTTTACATACCATCACAGTTTCCCCTCACTCTTTTTCTCCTGTTCCCTCCATACCACGTTCCTTCTACTCTCCACTATCCATTCCTCCTCCAGCTCCATTGAGAGAGGGTAAGGCCTCCCATTTGGGAGTCAGCAGAGCACAGCATATCACAAACATAGGACCAGGTTCCTCCACTTTGCATCAAGACTGAGTGAGGCACCCCATCATAGGGAATATTTTCTAAAAAGTCAGCTCATGTACCATGAACAAGTCCTGATCCTGCTGCTAGGGTCCCCACAAAGATAACAAGTTATACAATAGTCACCCACATACAGAGGGCCTACATCATCCCCTTGCAGGCTCCCTAGCTGTTGGTCTAGAGTCTATGAGCTCCTATGAGCTCAGATCTCTTGTCTCTGTGGGTTTCTTTGTCATGTCTTGAACCCCCCTTACTCATATAAACACTCCTCCCTCTTTTCAACTGTACTCTTGTAGCTCGGTCCATTGCTTAGCTGTGGATCTCTGGATCTGCTTTGCCAGTTACTGAATGAAGGTTTTATGATAATGATTAAGGTAATAACAAATCAGATTACAGGAGAAGGCCAGTTCAGTGACCCTCTTTACTATTGCTAAGAGTCTTAGCTAGCGTCATTTTTGTAGATTCCTGGAAGTTTCTCTGACCATTCTTTGTATATATGATCAAGAGTGGTATTTCTGGGTCTTGAGATAGATTGATTCCCAAATTTCTGAGAAACCACCATACTGATTGCCAAAGAGGCTATACAAGTTTGTACTCCCACAGGCAATGGAGGAGTGTTCCCCTGAATCTACATCCTCTGCATCATAGACTGTCATTAGCATCATTGACATTAACCATTCTAACAAGTGTAAGTTGGTATCTCAGAGTTGTTTTGTTTTGCATTTTCCTGATGGTTGTGAATGTTGAACAATTCTTTAAGTGTATCTCAGCCATTGAGATTATTCTATTGAGAATTCTCTTTTTGACACTATCACATTTTAAATTGGATTATTTGGTATTTTGATGTCAACCTTCTTGTGTTCTTTGTATATTTTGGCTATTAGTCCTCTGCCAGATGCAGGGTTGGTAAAGAGCTTTTCCCATTCTGTAGTCTGCTGTTTTGTCTTATTGATGGGCCCTTTGTCGTATAGAACCTTTTCATCTTAAGGAGGTCCCATTTATTAAATGTTGATCTTAGTGTCTATGCTACTGATGTTATATTCAATAAAGAGTCTCCTGTGCCAATGCCTTTAAGGCTACTTCCCACTTTCTCTTTTATCAGGTTCAGTGTGGCTGGATTTATTTTGAGGTCTTTCATCTGATTGGACTTGAGTTTTGTGCATGGTAATAGATATGGATCTATTTGCAATCTTTTACATGCTGACATCCAGTTAATCCAGCACAATTTGTTGAAGATACTTTCTTTTTTCATTGTATTTTTTTGCTTCTTTGTCAAAATTCAGGTATTCATAGGTGTGTGGATGTATGTCAGGGTCTTCAATTTACTTCCATTGATCCACAAGTCTGTTTTTATAGCAATACCAAACTGTTTTAATTGCTGTCCCTCTATAGTAGAGCTTGAAGTCAGGGATTGTGATGCCTCTATAAATTCCTTTATTTTACAGGATTATTTTAGCTGTCCTGGACTTTTTGTTTTCCATATGAAGTTGAGTATTCTTTCAAGGTCTGTGAAGAATTGTTTTCAGATTTTGATGGGGATTACATTGAATCTATTGATTACTTTTGGTAAGATTGCCATTTTTACTATGTTAATCTTGACTATTCAAGAGTATGGGAGATCTTTCTATTTTTAAAGATGCAGGATGACAGATTTTCATATCCAATCACTTCATCTTTGCAACCAGTTTTTCAGGTGCCTAAAGCCATATTGCAAAACACAAATTAGAAGGTAATAGTTAGGTACTGCATTGACTTTATCCGGATCAAAAAGCAGGCATGGTCCAGAACTGGAATTCAAGTTCTGACCTCAGTCCAAGTACTAAGTCCCTTTGTACTCTATATCTATATCCTTAAAATAAAGGAGGACAGAACTGAGATTTCATATTGTCTGATAATGGCAGAAATCATCTTAATATGTGACCATTAGTGAACCATTATTGAAAGCCCAGCTCTTCAGTCAGAGATATATCAAGCTGTGTGCATGGTAATTGCCTTCTTTTCTGTTCAATCGCTCTTCTTCATATAATCAGCCACCATTCACCAACTAACTGCACTGGATGGGTGTATGTATAGCAAAAACAATTTTAAAGACATGTGCCTTTTATTCTTGTTTTTTCATAACTTATCAAGGTACACTACTAGGCAATTATTCCTTTTTCTGCTATGATCAGGGAAAGTACATTCTATGGTAAATTTAAAACAAATCATTTAATGACATATCTTTTTAGTTAGCCAAACACATAAATTTTTCTAAAGCCACTTTGCTTAACCTTTGCTTAAATCATTTATCAATGGACAAAATTTCCTTTAGCTCTGCATTTAAACTTTGAAATTGAGGACTGTTGAGTATTTTCTCTACATAGTAACTGGTATTCTAATATTGTAATGTCTTCAAAATGCATGCCACTCTATCTCATAATACCTCAGAATTCTTACTATCATGATCTATCATGCTTTTACTCTCTCTTTGCAAATCCCTTTTAACACTAAAACTTTTTTAGAGAGTTGTATTATCCCTCATTTCATTCTCACATCTCAGAAGTCCATTCTCCTTTCAACCCCAAGCTCCAAGGCAACTCTCCATATGACAACAGGCTTACAGCTCTGAAACATTTTTTCATAAAGGAAGAGTATATTATATTACTATAATTTTACTTAGTATTCTAACATGGGGATGAGAGCACATCTTTATTCATTAGTCATGTATATGAGGAGGCAGGGAAATAGCACATTAAAGATCAAGTGTTCAAACTCTGGTCTACATAGTCCTTTCTCTTATAAACAGTTAGAAAAAGTGACTTTATTCATTTTTAGTGAAATTGAATGTTATAGCTTATGTCAAATTTACATAAAAATGAAGCAAAGAATGAAGCAATGGAAGACATGTCAGTTGTACATTTATATCTAACTACAGGAAATAGGTTTCTCTCAAATCAGTTTCTCCTCCCTGTACAAACTAACTTTAGTGGCTTTATTATTTGTGCTTAATTAGTTCTTTTGGAGCTGGGGAAATGTGAGATCTTGGAGGCCAGAAGGACTATTTCTATGGAAAGCTGAGCAGTCTTGAATGCTAGATCATCGCTGAGATATTTGAAAAACGTCTGAG
The DNA here is from genome assembly GCF_903992535.2 of Arvicola amphibius. Taxonomy (NCBI): domain Eukaryota; kingdom Metazoa; phylum Chordata; class Mammalia; order Rodentia; family Cricetidae; genus Arvicola; species Arvicola amphibius. Next base: position 97,546,531 of record NC_052047.1, read on the forward strand.
AGTATAGGAGTCTGTTTGATCCCTTATGGAGCAAAGAACAGGTGTCAAAGGAGATCAGCCTGTTAAATACATTGTAGGAGATTCCACCATAGAGACAGGGGCAGGGGAAAGTAGGGTAACTGAGAGAACGAGAGAGAGCTGTTCAGCCAGCCCCTGTAGAGATGTCTCAGAAAGAGGGGCTGTCATCCTTATAGGCTCCAAATCCTACTGCTCCCCAAGAGTGTTACAACAATTTGAGGCCTGGGGTTCCAGAAGCAAGAGTGGCTGAACACAGGCTGTAGCTAAATAACAATTTCATACTCAATTACTTCAGAATCCCATGCAGTCTTTAGTTCCCTATAGACTGGGTCAGTATTTGGAGCAATTTTATATCCTCTGGAGATTTGTGTCTGTTTGTGAAACAAGAGATGTAAAAAAAATTGTAGCATTAATGAAAGAAAGCTAAATTAATGATGGATAAATATTCTCCTTCCTCACATTGGAGGATATTGGTCAGTACCAGCTCTGCTCATTATTAAGTGAGGATTCTGTCTAGAGAAGGTGGCCACAGGAAATCTGTTATAAGAATTAAAAATCAAAGCCTGGGTACTGTGATCCGAACAAGTTAAGGTATGGAATCTTATCACCATTTCTAATGCAGCCTGTGGCAGTGCATGGAGAACCAAACATGAGTATTTTCTTATAGATAATAATATTTAAAGCACATCCTGTCAGGGGTGATTCTGGAGTTTTACATATTACATGTCTTATGCTACCAAGGATGTATATTATGTATTCCTCTTTTGTGAGTGAAGAAAATAATGAAGAAATTAAGAATTAGTACCAGGTCACAGAAATGTGTGGTAAAGATGGGAAGAAAAAGCAGTTTGGCTCATCCTAAAAGGTAGTGTGGATCATATGATTTGATTTGATACTCGTTAACTGACTAAATTTATATCTCACAGGTAAATTTTTGGGACTGGCCTCTGTGATGTTTAAACCTGTCTCTGAGTTCCTATGTGGTGTGTCAATAAAAGAAACCATTGCCCACCTGTTTGGCAAGTACTGTTTCTAGGAATCATGTGTAATTCTTTACATTGTCTTTCTCTCTCTCCCCTTCTCTCTCTCTCTCTCTCTCTCTCTCTCTCTCTCTCTCTCTCTCTCTCTCTGTCCTTTAATAAACCCTGGTGACTCTACGTAGAAACACATATATTTTTCTTGATTGTCAGGATGACTACTGATATGAAACCACCTTCTCTCATTCCTTTTGCACACAAGTATAGCTTCCTCCCAAGTGCTCTTCTGCCCATGGACTTTTCTTCTCACAACTTGCTGACTTAGAGGCCGTACATATCATACATTATCTTTGTTGACTATACCACCCCTAAAACTTCAATTGCAAGCATACTACCTGTTTACAAGATTTGAAATTAAACTCATCACCAATAAAAAATCTGAGCTTTGCCTAATTGCCCACTTCCTTATCATTCATCATTCCTGGAAATAATTCTCATTGCCACCCAGCTTGAAATGAAGCTTTTATTACATGAATGTTATACATATAAATGTATACATACATATATGTATATATACATACATATGTGAATGATATACATACATATAAATAAAGTTTTCATTACAAATTTATCCTGGTACTCCTTTACAGACTGTCTCCAACCAATAACAGTACAAAGAATCTGGTGATTGCTCTTGTTACATAGACAGTAAAATAGAAAGGATTTAATTTTGAATCAGGTGGGTTTTGGATCAGTTCAGAACAATAACAAAAAAGATCAGTACTTACCCGTATGTCTGGGTTTATTCTGCTCCCTGAAGTCTGAATTGTTTAGAAGTGATATTTATTTATTTATTTATTTATTTATTTATTTATTTAAGGTCAATTGTTGGCATTTCCTGATTTGGTTCCAGCAGTGAGAGATATTCATCATAAGCCTTGAATTTAGAGAGGTTCTTTAGTTCTTTGAAAAGAAGAACCAAAGGTTTTCCATTTCAGAACCAAATGTTTCTTTTGCTCAGCTGCCTCCAAAGCCCTTTCCAGGAGTTAATAAGACTAAAGATGTAACTGGGGATTAGGAAGGAGAAAGTAAATAAAATGAGTGCCAGATAGTGCTCTTTCCTTTTTGTTCTGCATTTCGCCTCCTCTCACTCCTCCTTGTTCACTCTCTTCCTCTCTCCCTATTCTCTCCTCTTCCTCTCTTACCTTCTCTCTTTTCCTTTCTTTTTCTCCATATCCTTTCTTTTCTTTCTATCTCTCCCTTCTCTAATTTTCCACCCTCTCTCTTCCCTCTGTCATTTCATCTTTTCTTTCTCCAATATTGGAGAGAGAAAATAGGGAAGGTCTTAGGATTCTTACCATGTGTTTACCATTAAGGAGCTGAGATATTTTGGAAGAAGGCACTCAAATGAAAATGTCTTCCTGCCCTTCTAATCGCCATTGGTTTGAAGCTAATGACAAGGAAATAAAGGTTAGGTGATTCTCTGTGAGGGAGGATTTAAAAGCATCTCATTCATGCACAGACATTTCTGATATTAATAGTAAAATTCTCTATCACTTATTTTGTATGCTGTCTAGTCAGACTGTAAATATTTTCATGACATAGTAATATTTTTGTGACTAAATGTAGTCTCTACCATTCCATGGGAAGGAAGCATCATTTTTGTTTTATAAACACAGGGAGTAGGTGCCAAACGCTTTTTCTCTTAGCTTCCTAAAAATATTTAGTACACTGTGGAGTTATGAGTAAAATCAATTTTATCTCTATTTGCACTCCTTGTTTGCAAACCCATTTTTATGTTTCTTTCTGTCTACACTATCCAATGAACCTTAATGTCTCTGTGTCTCATTTTCCAATATTGCAAGTATTTTTATATTTGAGTGTGAGTCAGCAATTCTTAAAGAAACAGTTGATCTCACTTAATGTTCCTTAATGCAAGGTTGTGATAATAGTGATATTATCAAATAACATAATTTGTGCAGAGTCTTAATATTCCTTGAGTCAAGTCTGGGATTAAAAAAAAAGATAGTGTGACGATTTGTTGACATTGACAGCTTGCCTAGATTTGAAATCACTTAGGAGGCACACCACTGGGTAAGCAAGTGAACATATATCCAGATGGGTTCTACTGGGAAGGGAAGACCCACCTTGACTGTAGGTAGCAACATCCCATGGATTTAGATCTCAGACTGGATAAATTCTGGAAGCAGGAGAAATATGGCTAATCACTAACATTTGCTTCTCTGTTCTTTCTTAAAGTTCTTGCAAGGTGACCAGCTATCTCATTCTGTGCACTTTACTTACCATGATGTACTTTCAAACAATGAGCCCAAATAAATTCTCCTTCTTTAGGCTGCTTTCAGCAATACAAAAAGAAAGTTGACCAATATAGATAGCATATAGCTGTAATTGACCTTCATGTTCACAGAAGCTGTTTTAGATAAGAATGGGTTCTCTCATGTGAATAAAGTCACACCCACACAAATACACATATACAAGAGAAACAGAGGGTGGGTGATTTGAAGAACTCCAAGGGAGAAAGAATTTGAGAACTCCAAGTATCTCTGAATTTATTTTATTAATAAATATTTGCTGAAATCTAGAAAGTCTAAAATATTATACTGAAACACCAAGAGTAATGTACCCAGGATCTAGATTTCTGATTGACCTGAAAGAATGTAAGGAATCAATCAAGCCTGAGTAACTCTGGTGCCACCTACCAGTCAATGGCTGCCATGACTTCATGAATATTCTACTCAAAAACAAGTTGTCTTTCAGAACCTTCACCATTTCTACTCCTCCAGTCAACGACTTATAGTTTTGATTACTGTCTTGTTTTAAGTTGTGAAGTTGCTTGCTTTGCTCGCATCTCATTCCTGCCTGAAAATGGTTCCTTTTGAACCTCTTGTCCCAATTTTCCACATACAAATCTCATCTTTGTTTATTTATCAATATGGCAGGAGGTTCAGAGAGTATATAATCTGATCACATTATAATACGAACTTTGAAGCACTTATAAAAGTAAATATGATATTAGTAACAGCATGGATTAATCCAAAATTGATTGCGTTCCATAAACTCAACTGAGGAGATAGTTATATTTTAGGTGCTAATAAAAGAGTTGGACTCATCAGCCTGGGGCATAGCTCAGTGGAGGTGTGCTTATCTACCATGCATAAAGCTCTGGTTTTGTCCATAATACCCCAAGGTAAACATTCAAAAAGGTCTCGTTCAGTTCTACAAATAAGATTGATGCCTCATTCTGTCTCTATCGCTAGCATTCCCAATAATGTGTTGCCTGACCTACCAGGAAGATTAAATCATAAAATTCATTATCTTTGATTCAATAATTTTTATCAAATTATTAACAGCAAATGTGGAGGAAAGAAATGACGAAACCTGTGGCTACTGCTTACAAGCTTTGGCAACAGGACTAATTATCTGTTTTCCATTTCTGATTAATGAGCTTGATATTAGTTGAGAAATAAAATGCCCGGAACAGTATTTGTCATAAATTTCCTTCACGGTTCCCTAGGTTTACATCCACTATTTCCTGATGATTGGATGCATATATTTTTCTGATGCTATGATAGATGTGTCAAAAGGTTACAAAGGGCCCTTACTGAAGTTTCAACAAATAGAAAGAGATTCCCCTAAAGGCCTTTAAGGCTGCTTTGAAAATTCCAACTGTTATTTCACAGGCAGCAAGTAGAATCTATCTCACTAAACTGAAAAGCTATTTTAAAAAACAAAAATCAGACAGTTATTGCAAGTTTTATTTACAAAGTAAATATTCATATTCTCAGCCATATAGTAAAAGAAAGGGCCAGTTGTGTTGCTCTGAAGGGAAAGGGGTGGCTGATGTTAGAAGGGACAAGGTACTGGATTAGGAAACAGTCTGCCAAACACCTTAGCAACATTACCATTATAGGGGTTGGGTGGTGGTGGTACATGCCTTTAATCTCAGCACTCAGAAGGCAGAGGAAGGCAGATCTCTGAGTCTGAGGCCAGCCTGATTTATAGAGTGAGTTCTAGGACAGCCAGCACTACATAGAAAAAAATGTGTCTGGAAAAACAACAACCAAAAAAAAAAAAAGATTACTAATATAGGTCATGGAGAGATAGATGGCTCCATGGTTAAGAGCACTTTCTGCTCTTGCAGAAGACCTGGGTTTATTTTTCAGCACCCACAGTTACAATCATCAGTAACTCCTGCTGCAGGGGATCTGATGCCCTCTTCTGGCCTCCACACAGGCATGCTCATACAAGTTTACATAAATTAAAAAGGTTATCAAACGTATATTTTAGTATCCAGACATCAGTATATAAAAGTCAAATGTTGTATCTGGTGTCTCCTGTGTCAAACTGCTTTTAAGAACTTAGAGTGCATAGACCGGAAGCAGCTGACTGACACTTCACAGCAGTTAGTAAGCAGCCACTGAGTGAGGTCACCTTTCCATTGCTAATGTGTATTCATTGGTACATTATTGTTATGTTTCCTAAAAAGTTCCAGAGTGACATTCAACGTTAATCAACAAAATGATTACAAAAATAGAAATAGAAAAATCCCACTTGAGGAGGTGTATTGTATATAAGATTTGAGCCTTTATATTTAAGGATTGTGTGATTGAGTTAAACATCACCTGCAGTTTCTCACACTCCTGCATGTGCTCACAGGGATCTTGTTCAATCTGAATGACTTTGAGAAGGCTGGAATGTTTGAGGTCAAATTGTGAAACACACACAGTCTCTTTGTTCATTTAGCCTATAATGCCATACTAACCATGACAAAACAGGGACTTTTAAAAATAAATGACATATCTTTTCTCATTACCCCTCTTTTTCTATTTTGTATTTATAGATTTGGTTTATTACTTCTGAGACAAAATCATGAATCACTGTCCAGTCTGGCCTAAAACTCACTATGTAGCTCTGAGATCCCTAGAAAGGGCTGCCATCTTCCTTCTTCAGCTTCTTGAGTGCTAGGATTGCAGGCATGTACTGTAAGGGAGGGCAGCCTTTCATAGTCAGTACAGGGCATGCCCAGATCTTCAGCACAAAGGAAATTTATTATCCTGGAGGGGCAAACAGGTAGGGAAGGCTGAAGAGGCAGACAGAAATCAAGCAGTAATAGCAAGCAGCAAGCACCCATTTGTTGTTTGTTTTGTATTTTGTTTTGTTTTTGCAGGAATGTGTTTTTAAGAAGAAAATTGTGGAGTCTGTGCTAGGAGTCTGCACTACACCTATATGTAAAATTTTCAGTCCTCCATCAAAAGTCTCAATTAGGGATAGGAGATTTGATGATAAAATTTTAAAAGTCTGTGTTGGATTCAGTGAAGTAAAAAGTTCCATGTGTGGATTGCAAGGTGGAATACTGGATAAATCACTTAGTACTGGGTGACCAGATTCAGCCTGAGCTCAGCAGTGCATATGGAAACTGAGCTGCACCTGAACTCTGTGGAGTCCCTGGTGCTCTTTGAACTCCTAGGTCTGTTTGTCTTTAGATCAGTGGTACTGAGATCTTCTCTATTAGAGCAAAATCTGTCACTCCCTGGGAATGGTATGTTTTCATACCCACTGACATCTGCTTTCCCAAGAATTTCGACATTAAATTGATTCTTATTGATAGACAAAAAGTAAAGAAAAGTCATTTTACTAAATTATTAAATTTAAGATATAGCTAAACACTTTACACAAAGACTTAGGTGGCAAGATATAAGCTAAAATGACTGTATTTTAATATTTAGGAAGGCTTAAAGTATCAAATTTAAAAAAAATATTTTGAATATTACTGAATCTACAGAATGAAGTAAAAATTCTCATTATTCTTCTGGCAACATTAATGGTGCTATAACTGAGTCATTGTTTTCTCTGAAAACACAGTGATTGAGGACTCTCATTGGTTAATAAAGAAACTGCCTTGTTTTTTTGATAGGGCAGGATTTAGATAGGTGGAGTAGACAGAACAGAATCCTGGAAAGAAGGGAAGTTAGTCAATTGCCATGCCTCTCCTCTCTGGGTCAGATGCCATGCCTCTCCTCTCTGAGGCAGATGCCATGGAGCCAGCCGCCAGGTCAGACATGCTGAATCTTTCCCGGTAAGCCACCACCCTGTGGTGCTACACACATTACTAAATATGGGTTAAAGCAAGATGTAAGAATTAGTTAAAAAGAGGCTGAAACTAATGGGCCACTCAGTGTTTAAATGAATACAGTTTGTGTGTTGTTACTTCCAGGGCTAAGCTAGCTATGAGGGAGCTGGGCGGGATAAAAAGCATGCCTGCTCCTTATTACTAAAACACAACACATTTCCACATTGTCAGGATAGTATACACACATATTTAAACTATCTGTGATCAGCAACATGGAAATTGCTCTTAATTTTCTAGTCTAACAAATTGAATAAATGTAAATTTTGTCTTCCTTTATATGATAAATGGGTTCCCCAATGAGTTATAATATTGAACTTCCAGTAAATGTGTATTGAGCTTTGAATATTTGTAAGAGAATGCTACACTTACTAATTCCTATAGTGGATAAGTTTAAGTTAACTTTGGCATAGGGAGATATAAAAGACATTTGTAGCCTTCATTAAACTTTAGGCTCATTGACAGTTTTGGTTGATAGGGCACACAGTAACAGGGAAAGTCTGTGATTGCCACTCATCAGTCTCCTTGGTGATCTATATAGTCAATTTCCATGTAATCAAAATAGATAAGCATTAGTAAGTTTTGGCAGGTATTAAAACATAAAATAAGGATGAAGTTAATGATTAGCTTCAAACACCAACATTAAGGTTACTAGCCTTTCAAATGAAACTAATAGCTAGTCATGTGGAAAAATTCTGCCAGAAATGCATTCGACCTGAACTGTTTGCTTGGCTCAAATGGGATGTAGTCAACAACAACATACAAAAAAGGAAGCTTTGGATCTTTCTTTGGGGTGAGTGAGGAGTGAGTGCCCGAACCCCGGCAGCTGCCCGGAGAGGGACCACCGACATTCCACAACTCCCCCTGCCACCCGCACACTTCCTGCTCTTCCTGCAGGGGTTATTCTCCCCGGATACTGCCTCTCTCTTCCTGTCTCTTCCCAGCTTGCACCCAGAATCCTCCCCCCCTCCCCCCGCCTCATCCTCCCGTCTTTGGGGCCACAAAATCCCACAGCTCACCCTGTTTGGGCTCTGGGGACCTGGAATTGAGTGCACCCAGGCCGGTGGGAGGTCCCCTCCTTCATTTGACTGCCCGGGGCAAGGTAGGCCTTTGTCTGAGAGCTGCTTGGCCTGCAAGGGGACCTGACAGTCTGCCAGAGGATCCATCATTCTTTGGGGGGTTATTCTCCCCGGATACTGCCTCTCTCTTCCTGTCCCTTCCCAGCTTGCACCCAGAATCCTCCCCCCCTCCCCCTGCCTCATCCTCCCGTCTTTGGGTCCACAAAATCCCACAGCTCACCCTGTTTGGGCTCTGGGGACCTGGAATTGAGTGCACCCAGGCCGGTGGGAGGTCCCCTCCTTCATTTGACTGCCCGGGGCAAGGTAGGCCTTTGTCTGAGAGTTGCTTGGCCTGCAAGGGGACCTGACAGTCTGCCAGAGGATCCATCATTCTTTGGGGTGTCCTGCTCCAGTTCTAAGGCCATCCACCCAAAGGGGTCAGACTCTGGCCTCCAGGCAGGTCTGAGGATTCCTGCGGAGGGGTGCGGGCTCCTTCAGATTGTGCTGCCAGGTTCGCTGTGTGGTATTAAATCCCGTCCTGCCCCCACCTTGGCCCTTTTGTCTGGGCTGCGACCCTGGGCTGCCTGGAATCCCTGATCCTGTGCACTGACATTCCATCTGAACTGGTGAGTGAATGCGGACCCTGGGGCAACCTGCCCTGGAAGAGAGCACAGACCCCCTACCCCCACTTCCCTCTGCAGGCTTGTGTCTGTTCCTCCCGTCCCTGTGTCTCCCAAGCTTTCCATAGTATTCTCAGGTGTCCTGCTCCTGTTCTAAGGCCATCCACCCAAAGGGGTCAGACTCTGGCCCCCAGGCAGGTCTGAGTATTCCTGCGAAGGGGTGCGGGCTCCTTCAGATTGTGCTGCCAGGTTCGCTGTGTGGTATTCCATCCCACCCTGCCCCCACCTTGGACCTTTTGTCTGGGCTGCGAACCTGGGCTGCCTGGAATCCCTGATCCTGTACACTGACATTCCATCTGAACTGGTGAGTGAATGCGGACCCTGGGGCAACCTGCCCTGGAAGAGAGCACAGACCCCCTACCCCCACTTCCCTCTGCAGGCTTGTGTCTGTTTCTCCCGTCCCTGTGTCTCCCAAGCTTTCCCTAGTGTTCTCAGGTGTCCTGCTCCAGTTCTAAGGCCATCCACCCAAAGGGGTCAGACTCTGGCCTCCAGGCAGGTCTGAGTATTCCTGCGAAGGGGTGCGGGCTCCTTCAGATTGTGCTGCCAGGTTCGCTGTGTGGTATTCCACCAGTTCAGTTCCACCTGAACTGGTGTCCTGCTCCTGTTCTAAGGCCATCCACCCAGAGGAATCAGACTCTGGCCTCCAGGCAGGTCTGGGGATTCCTGCAAGGGAGTGAAGGCTTCTTCAGATTGTGACGCAAAGAATAGGTCCTCCTCTGACACTGGGGAGATCCAACCAGTTTCAGTCACAGCAAAGATTGGTCTAGGACACCAAACGCCTCCGGGCTCCTTTTGAAGGAAGAGATGGGCAGGCGCCAATGCAGGAGCTCCTCCAACAACATGAAAGGCAACATGACATCACCACAATCCAGACATCCCGAAACAACAAGAATTGAACACCCTACCCCAGAAGATATAGAAGAATCCGACCTTAAACAGTACTTTATGAAAATAATAGAGGACCTTAAACAGGAGGTAAAAAACTGCCATAAAGAAATGGAGATGACAAACAAAAAGGTAGACGAAATAAATAAATCTCTCAAAGATACCCAAGAAAAACAAGAAAAAGCAATCAAACAGGTAAGGGAAACAGTACAAGACCTGATAAATGAAATGGAGGTATTGAAGAAAACACAATCTGAGGGACGACTGGAAATGGAAACTCTGAGTAAACGAACAGAAACTTCAGAGACAAGTATTTCCAACCGAATACAAGAGATGGAAGAAAGAATCTCGGACTCTGAAGATACTATAGAGGAAATAAACTCACAGATTAAAGAACTAAACAAATCTAACAAATTCTTAACACAAAACATTCAGGAAATCTGGGACACCATGAAAAGACCAAACCTAAGAATAATTGGGGTAGAAGAAGGAGAAGAATTACAACTCAAAGGCCCAGAAAACATATTCAACAAAATTATTGAAGAAAACTTCCCCAACCTAAAGAAGGATGTTCCTATGAAGGTACAAGAAGCCTACAGAACACCAAATAGACTGGATCAAAAGAAAGCATCCCCACGCCATATAATAATCAAAACACAAAACATACAGAATAAAGAACAGATATTAAGAGCTGCAAAGGAAAAAGGTCAAATAACATATAAAGGGAAACCTATCAGAATTATACCTGATTTCTCAATGGAAACCATGAAAGCCAGAAGAGCTTGGATAGATGTGCTACAGACACTAAGGGAACATGGATGCAAGCCTAGACTACTATACCCAACAAAGCTTGCATTCACCATTGATGGAGAAAACAAGATATTCCAGGACAAAAACAGATTTAAACAATACGCAGCCACAAATCCAGCCTTGCAGAAAGTAATAGAAGGAAAATCACAAACCAAGGAGTCCATCAACGCCCACAATAACTCAGGCATCTAGGGACCCTTCACCAGCACAATTAGAAGAAGGGAGACACACAAACTCTACTACTAAAAATGACTGAAGTTAACAACCACTGGTCATTAATATCACTTAATATCAATGGACTCAATTTACCTATAAAAAGGCACAGGCTAAGAGACTGGATACAAAAACAGGATCCAACATTTTGCTGTTTACAAGAAACACACCTCAACCACAAACACAGACACCTACTCAGAGTAAAGGGTTGGGAAAAGGTTTATCAAGCAAATGGCCCTAAGAAACAAGCGGGTGTGGCCATACTAATTTCCAACAAAGTTGACTTCAAACTAAAATCAATCAGAAGAGATGGAAAGGGACACTTTATACTCATAACAGGAAAAATCCATCAGAATGAAGTCTCTATCCTGAATATCTATGCCCCTAATATAAAAGCTCCCACTTATGTAAAAGAAACACTTCTAGAACTCAAGGCAGCCATCAAACCACACACACTAATAGTTGGAGACTTAAACACTCCTCTCTCACCAATGGACAGATCAATCAGACAGAACCTAACAGAGAATTGAAAGACTTAATGGAGGTAATGAACCAAATGGACTTAACAGACAACTATAGAACATTCCACCCAAATAGGAAAGAATATACCTTCTTCTCTGCGGCTCATGGAACCTTTTCGAAAATTGACCATATACTTGGTAACAAAGCAAACTTCCACAGTTACAAAAAAATATTAGTAACCACCTGTGTCTCTTCGGATCACCATGGATTAAAATTAGAATTCAACGACAATGCTACCCCCAGAAAGCCCACAAACTCATGGAAACTGAACAGTCAACTACTGACCCACACCTGGGTCAAGGAAGAAATAAAGAAAGAAATTAAAGTCTTTCTTGAATTTAATGAAAATAAAGACACAACATACTCAAACCTATGGGACACAATGAAAGCAGTGCTAAGAGGAAAGTTCATAGCACTAAGTGCCCACTTAAAGAAAACGGAGAAAGCACTCATTGGTGACTTAACAGCACACCTGAAAGCTCTGGAAAAAAAAAAGAAGCAGACTCACCTAGGAGAAGTAGAAGACTGGAAATAATCAAACTGAGGGCAGAAATCAACAAAATAGAAACACAGAAAACAATCCAAAGAATCAATGAAACAAGAAGCTGGTTCTTGGAGAAAATCAACAAGATTGACAAACCCTTAGCCAAACTAATCAAACGGCAGAGGGAGAACATGCAAATTAATAAGATCAGAAATGAAAAGGGGGACATAACCACAGACACAGAGGAAATTCAGAGAATCATTAGATCTTACTACAAAAGCCTGTATGCCACAAAATTGGAAAATGTAAAAGAAATGGACAGTTATTTAGATAAATACCATATACCAAAGTTAAACCAGGACCAGGTAAATGCCCTAAATCGTCCTGTTAGTTGCGAAGAATTAGAAACTGTTATCAGAAACCTCCCTACCAAAAAGAGCCCAGGACAAGATGGTTTCAATGCAGAATTCTACCAGAACTTCCAAGAAGACCTAATACCTATACTCCTTAAGGTATTTCATAATATAGAAACACAAGAGTCACTGCCAAATTCCTTCTATGAAGCTACAGTTACCCTGATACCTAAACCACACAAAGACTCAACCAAGAAAGAGAATTACAGGTCAATCTCACTCATGAACATTGACGCAAAAATTCTCAATAAAATACTGGCAAACCGAATCCAAGAACACATTAGAAAAATTATCCACTACGATCAAGTAGGCTTCATCCCAGAGATGCAGGGCTGGTTCAACATATGAAAATCTACCAATGTAATCCATCATATAAATAAACTGAAGGAAAAAAACCATATGGTCATCTCATTAGATGCTGAAAAAGCATTTGACAAAATTCAGCACCCCTTTATGATAAAAGTTCTGGAAAGATTAGGGATACAAGGGTCATTCCTAAATATAATAAAAGCTATTTACAGCAAGCCGACAGCTAACATCAAATTAAACGGAGAGAAACTCAAGGCCATCCCTCTAAATTCAGGAACACGACAAGGCTGTCCACTCTCTCCTTATCTCTTCAATATAGTGCTTGAAGTTCTAGCAATAGCAATAAGACAACATAAGGGAATCAAGGGGATTCAATTTGGAAAGGAAGAAGTTAAACTTTCATTATTTGCAGATGATATGATAGTATACATAAGCGACCCCAAAAACTCCACCAAAGAAATCCTACAGCTGATAAACTCCTTCAGTAACGTGGCAGGTTACAAGATCAACTCCAAAAAATTAGTCACCCTCCTATACACAAAGGATAAGGAAGCAGAGAGGGAAATCAGAGAAGTATCACCTTTCACAATAGCCACAAATAGCATAAGATATCTGGGAGTATCTCTAACCAAGGAAGTGAAGGATTTATTTGACAAGAACTTTAAGTCTTTGAAGAAAGAAATTGAAGAGGATACCAGAAAATGGAAGGATCTCCCCTGCTCGTGGATTAGGAGGATCAACATAGTAAAAATGGCAATTCTACCAAAAGCAATCTATAGATTCAATGCAATCCCAATCAAGGTCCCATTAAAATTCTTCACAGAGATTGAGAGGACAATAATCAACTTTATATGGAAAAACAAGAAACCCAGGATAGCCAAAAAAAAATCTTATACAATAAAGGTACTTCTGGAGGCATTACCATCCCTGACTTCAAACTCTATTACAAAGCTACAGTATTGAAAACAGCTTGGTATTGGCATAAAAACAGAGAAGTTGACCAATGGAATCATATAGAAGACCCGGATCTTAAACCACAAACCTACGAGCACCTGATTTTTGATAAAGGAGCCAAAAGTACACAATGGAAGAAAGAGGGCATCTTCAGCAAATGGTGCTGGCATAACTGGATGTCAACCTCTAGAAGAATGAAAGTAGATCCATATCTATCACCATGCACAAAACTCAAGTCCAGATGGATTAAAGACCTCAATATTAATCTGAACACATTGAGCTTGATAGAGGAGAAAGTGGGAAGTACTCTACAACAAATGGGCACAGGGAACCATTTCCTGCGCATAACCCCAGCTGCACAGACATTAAGGGCAACATTGAATAAATGGGACCTCCTGAAGCTGAGCAGCTTCTGTAAAGCAAAGGACATTGTCACTAAGACACAAAGGCAGCCTACTGACTGGGAAAAGATCTTCACCAACCCTGCAACTGACAAAGGTCTGATCTCTAAAATATATAAGGAACTCAAGAGACTAGATGGTAAAATGCCAATTAACCCAATTAAAAAATGGGGCGCTGAACTGAACAGAGAATTCTCAACAGAAGAAGTTCGAATGGCCAAAAGACACTTAAGGTCATGCTCAACCTCCCTAGCTATCAGGGAAATGCAAATCAAAACAACTTTGAGATATCATCTTACACCTGTCAGATTGGCTAAAATTCAAAACACCAATAATAACCTTTGCTGGAGATGTTGTGGGGTAAGGGGTACACTCATCCATTGCTGGTGGGAATGCACACTTGTGCAACCACTTTGGAAAGCAGTGTGGCGGTTTCTCAGGAAATTCGGGATCAACCTACCCCAGGATCCAGCAATTCCACTATTGGGAATCTACCCAAGAGATGCCCAATCATACAACAAAAGTATATGCTCATCTATGTTCATAGCAGCATTATTTGTAATAGCCAGATCCTGTAAACAACCTAGATGCCCTTCAGTGGAAGAATGGATGAAGAAACTGTGGAATATATACATGCTAGAATACTACTCAGCGGTAAAAAACAATGACATCTTGAATTTTGCAGGCAAATGGATGGAAATAGAAAACACTATTCTGAGTGAGGTAACCCAGACCCAAAAAGATGAACATGGGATGTACTCACTCATAATCGGTTTCTAGCCATAATTAAAGGACATCGAGCCTATAAATTTAGGATCCTTGAGAATATAATAAGAAGGTGAACTCCCAAAAAAAGATATAGTAATCCTCCTGGATATTGGAAGTAGACACGATCGCCAGGCAAAATTGGGAACTTGAGGGTTGGGCGAGACTGGGCCAAGGGAAGATGGGGAGAGAAAAGTGTGAAGGGGAGAATGGGGGGAGCTCGGAGGAATGGGGTGCTTGGGATATAGGAAGGGTGGATATGGGAGCAGGGAAGCATATATCTTAATTCAAGGAGCTACCTGAGGGTTGTCAAGAGACTTGACCCTAGAGGGGTTCCCAGGTTTCCAGGGAGACGCCCCCAGTTAGTTCCTTGGGCAGCTGAGGAGAGGGAGCCTGAAAAGGCCAGTTCCTATAGCCATACTGATGAATTTCTTGCATATCACCATAGAACCTCCACCTGACGATAGATGAAGAAAATGACAGAGCCCCACATTGGAGCACCGGACTGAGCTCCCAAGGTCCTGATGAGGAGCAGAAGGAGAGAGAACATGAGAAAGAAAGCCAGGACTGTGAGGGAACCTCCAGATGGCGACAGATGGGGAAGGTGACTGAGCCCCACATTGGAGCACTGGACTGGGCTCCCAAGGTCCTGATGAGGAGCAGAAGGAGCGAGAACATGAGGGAGAAAGTCAGGAACGTGAGGGGTGCGTTCACTCATGGAGACGGTGGGACAGAACTAAAGGGAGATCACCAACTCCAGTTGGAATGGGACTGATGGATCATGCGACCAAACCCGTCTCTCTGAATGTGGCCAACAGCGGGGGCTGACTGAGAAGCAAAGGACAATGGCGCTGGGCTCTGATTCTTCTGCATGGACGGGCTCTGTGGGAGCCTTCTCAGCTTGGTCGATCACCTTCCTGGACCTGGGGGGAGTTGGGAGGACCTTGGACTTAACATAGAGTGGGGAACCCTGATGGCTCCTTGGCCTTGAGAGGGAGGGAGGGGAGGTATGGGTGGAGGGAAGGGGAGGGAAGGGGGAGAAGGAAGGGAGGGAAGGGGGAGGAGGAGCGGAGGGAGGGGGGAGGAGGAGGGAAGGAGATGGAAATTTTTAAATATAAAAAAAAATAAACCATAAAAAAAAAGAATAAAACTGCTTAAAAATAAAAAAAAAAAAGGAAGCTTTGTGGTTACAGAGAGAAATACAAAAAGTATCAAGGAAAATGTACTTGCTGATCTTAAATTTGATTGCTGATTCTGGTCTGTGTGTTTTCCCTTCATAGGAATAAAATGTTATCAAAGCCAAATTGAAAACACTCAGTTTTCGTTGTGCATAAAAATTTTACTGTTTTAAAAGAAGGATAATGCAGATGCCACAGAATTCCAGACAAGAAATCACTTATTCATGTTTAGTTTAACAAGCTTTGCTAGCACAAAAGGTGCTTGTATAGGGTGAGGTACATGAATGTACATACTTACCTTGGATCACAACTTATATTATTAGTTAAATTAACTAATTAATTAGTTTTATGACTGGCGGGGAGAAGTGTTCTCTGCAGAGGAGGCATTGCTTAGGAAGTCTAAGGAGAAACATAAGGACAGATGAGCAATGGAAGACAGTTCCCTTAATAGGGTGTTTAGTCTATGATTCAAAGAAACTTGCATAAAATTGACAACAATAAGATGCAACCCCAGTTCCTAGATGCTTTGTGCTGCTTTGTCTATTCAAACAATGCAGAGAAGAAAGCACTGGCAAATGACCACAGCAGACCTGACCCTGAGTAAGATGCCACTGAACATAATTTATCTCATGCTGTCAAATAAAGTGCACCACAGATCACATACACAGTGTCTCAGAGGTCTCCGTGACAAAGTATCTAAAGAAGAGGAAGACATAATAAAGTAATAAATAATAAAGTAAGGCTAGTGTCCTAGCCCTCCCACAGATACTATAGTATCTCTCTGTATCCTCATAAGAACCCACACTTCCTCATCATGTCAGAATCTCCAGGCTGTGACTGAAATACTCTCCACCCAAGTACAGAGATTGCCATATCTCTGGGGATACATGTCTTATCATTTCCAAAATTCTAAACTCTCTTCCCATGTCCCTTACCTGTTCCTAGAAGAAAAAAAAGTAACAAATTAGCAGGTACCACAGAAACATAGGAGAATGAGGTCGGGGGGAGATGGAAGAAGAATAAATAGTTTTTAATAATAATCTCTTTAAGTCACAGTCAAAGCTCTACAAGGAACACTTTTGGAAGAAACTCAGATCTTTGGGAGAACTCATTACCAGTGCCTGCTGTGTGACAGGCAATTTATTTCACCGAGTGTGGAAACCTCAGATCACACAAATGTTACATTTTTAAGCTTGTCAGCTTAAGGACAGGACCCAGAATGTATACTCTCTCAGGCTCAAAATCTCTGTTAAATCAAGGTAATGTACTTTTATTATTTCAGTTTAATTTCAATTTTTATTGTAAATTGACAGATTATAAAGCCATTCATATTTTAGAATTGAGCATGATGCTTTCTTTGATGATTTAGGTTCCTGTGTGAGGAACCTAAATGTGCACACATACACACAAACACACACACACACACACACACACACACACACTTCTCTCTTGCTGTCTGACTGAGGTTTATACTTTTTGGGGAAATTCTGCCCTCCCTACACTCTGCACTCTGGAAATGCCCCTCACTCTGCTCTTAGGAGCTTTGTTGTTCACACACCTTATATGGATGGCGGCAAACAACCCTACACTTTCCATGTCTGCCTCATTTACTTAATGCACAGTACTTCAAATCTACCCATTTTTTGCAAATAACAAAGTCTCTACTTGCTGGCAAGTATGGTTACATAGTGCTTATTTATCCCACCTTGAGCAGCACACAGATAAGTGTGTGTGTGTGTGTGTGTGTGTGTGTGTGTGTGTTAAATTTTCTCATCCACTCATCTAATGGATATTGGGTTGGTTCCATAGCCTGGCTGTCATGCTTACTGCTGGAGTGAACTTAGAAATGCAGATGTGTCTTTCACATTTTTATTTCTAAGTGTTCTGCTTTTGTTACTCTAGCTTTGTGGGTTAAAACTTAAAATAACATTAACAATAATGGTAATAAGCTGGGCGGTGGTGGCGCACGCCTTTAATCCCAGCACTCGGAAGGCAGAGGCAGGCAGATCTCTGAGTTCGAGGCCAGCCTGGTCTACAAGAGCTAGTTCCAGGACAGGCTCTAGAAACTACAGGGAAACCCTGTCTCAAAAAAAAAAAAAAAAAACCAATAATGGTAATAATATAAAGCAACCTGAACCTGACATGTGATACAATATCAGCCTTGTATTCTTTCTTAGAAGTGTTCCAATTCAGACCCAATGTCTTTAATACATTCAGGTTTGCTCCACACACACACACAGTTTCTGACTCATTGTGAGTATGTGTGTGTGGTGTGTGTTTCTGCCTGTCTGTCTGTTTTCCTTCCACAAAATTTTTCTCACTGACTGTCTTATCTATCAAAAATACACTAGTAGCAAAAGGAGGTTGTTTGCAATCTGTGGATCATGGCTCCCTTTGGGATCAAACGACCTTCTCACGGGGGTTACTTAAGACCATTGGAAAACACAGATATTTACATTGCAATTCATAACAGTAGCAAAACTACACTTCTGGAGTAGCTGGATGTCACCGCAGCATGGAGAATTGTGTTGGAGTGGGGGCGGTCTCAAGAAGGCTGAGAACCACTCTCATAAAGGCTCTTTCCTCCAGCTGTTGTAACTCACTCAGTCTGTCACAAAGCAGTCACTCCACCATCTCCCTTTGTTTTACCCCTTTTATTTCAGGAAAGTTTTATTATTTACTGGGAGGTTTTGATGATTTTTGTGCTTGTAATATGATCGCAGCTCACTTGCAGACGTCAGCAGCGATGTGTTATACTTCTTCAGGTTTAAATAAAACCATGCTTTTTAAGAAAAGAAGGACCCCTGGAGGTGAATCATCAGCTCCCATGTTGGTAGCAGCAAACGTCTTAGTGAGCACAGCATGCTGACTTGTGCTGCACATCCAAGTCTTCTTAAATACCCCATGGGCTTTTCTCTACTTGACCTGTGCTGGAGGTAAAGACCCTATGCTACATTCCCGCCATCCCTCAGCGGATGTTGTCAGTTCTCAGAAACATATTTCTTTCCCACAGGAACACGGAGAGAAGAAATGTAAACCTCCAAGAAGACAAAAACATAGCCATGCCAAACCAAAAACAAAGAATCAAAGCACAACCCCCCCCCCCCCCGCAAAACCAAAACAACAACAACAAAAGAGTTGGGAGAGGAAAAGTTTTTGAGTTAAAAAGAAGTAAGCCTTCATATTAAAATAAAGACAACATCTGTAATGTAAGAACTAACTGAAAGAATAGAGGAAGAAGACAGACTTTTCAGGGACTTCTTCCAGCTTCTGTGTACACTGATCGAATGTGGAACCAGTTAACTCATCTGGGTATTTAAGATTTCTCCCATAAGGACCCTACATATTGACGGTATAACATCATTGAAGGTAGAATGGCATGTCTCCATAAAGCAGTGTATGGCTGCCCGAGTTTTAAGATTCATCATTTGAAGTCAATTGGCAGATTTCTTTATTATTTAATTTTAATTTTTTCCCATGAGATCTTATGTGTGATTTTTTTCAGGTATCAAGACATGTCAAATTTTGACAGTACCTAATTATAAACCAGGTCTATTGTCCTAAAGATCTGGCAGTGTTTGTTCCTTTGTTTCAAATAGATTTGCAAAATACAGGAAATGACCCTGTTATTAAATAATGGGTCATATTAATAATTTATATATGTATATCATATGCTTTCTTAAGTGTACCTTCATGTTCTTGGATGGGTCTAAGAATGTGAAGGTTTTTATATCAGAGTCCAGTTATTTCCAGTCCACACTGACCTTACATGTTACATGATAACATTCTTCACAGGGCTGTCAGGACAGGAATTTTCTCTGCTAAGGTTGAATATAATGACAGCCAATGCCTTTCTTATTTGAGACCAGGCTCAGTAATGACAAGGGAAGTGTGGCGGAGCAAGATTAACTCCTGTGCCTGATTCAATGGAGTGAACATTCTTAGACTAAATGACACTTAGAGAACCCAGCCGCACACTGGTGGTCACTAAAATGGAGAGAAAAGTGTGACAGTAGAAACCATTTGTGCTCTCTGGGATTGTATTATTTATAATAATTCAAGAGACAACATTCTTGGGTTTCTTACAAGAAAAATTGTTTTTGTAATTTGTCATTTTTGCAAAAAGATGGCCTTTGAATTTCTGCATTTGCATAATCTGTTTTACAGATTTCATTGTTATTGTATTGTTTAATTACGTGATATCTCTGTCACTGGACAAGACCATTTCTATAGTCACACAGTGTGGATTTCAATGGAGGGCTGCATCCATCATCACTCCCTCCCATTCATTATCTTGGTAAGCCCTTTAAATATTCAATAAAAGACTAGGGAAGGCTGGCTAGGAAAGCTTCTCTACCCTTGGGATACCAGTGACAAGCGCTGGGTAAATTCATAAATGTTTATGTTTACAATGTGCTCCTCACTCCTGAATTTTGTACTGTTTGGCATTTTGTGAAATATCTCTTATACATCCAAGCTATTCCAGTTGGTCTATCTAACTTTCACATGCCTCAAAAATTTGAAGTATTATAGGTTTGAGGTTGGCACCACTTCACTTCTTTCTGGCAGGACTCATCCACACTTCCCTGATACACACACAAACGGGAGTGCAGATATGACTCAGCAGGTAAACTGCGTTCCACACAAGTAGGAGGAATCTGCCTTCTATCCTGAGACTCCACGAAAGGCTTTGTGTGGTGACTTCTGACTGTAATCCCTGTGTTGGGGAAACAGAGACAAGAGGATCCCTGAGGCTTGCTCTCAAACCAGTCTAAAGTAATACCCAAACCCCAGGTTTCAGTGGCAGACTCTGTCTCACACAAAAGAAGAAAAAAGTGAAACCATAAAAGGTGGATGACTTCCAATAAATGAAATCTAAGGTCCCCCAGTCCTCCACAGACAAAGGTGTGTATATTATGAACAGACACACACACACACACAAAGAGAGAGAGAGAGAGAGAGAGAGAGAGAGAGAGAGAGAGAGAGAAAACTTTTTATTTCTGAAAATCACAAGTTCCAATTGCACCGCTGAAGAAACAAAAACCACATTACAGTCAAACCTGAACCCGATACACATGGCAGCTGTTTGTCCCACATGTTCAAGGCACAGAAAACTCCTGCTCTACTTAAGAAACTGAAGAGAATCCTAGATTTAGTGAGGCCTGAAAACTATTTCTATTACCTTTCCCCCAAAATGGAAAAAACAAAAAAAAATAAATCTTAATGTCATTTAAGGTTAGATATAATCATTTGAAGTTAATTGCTCTGAGAATTTGGATCACACAACACACATGTGAAGTGTGGTTTATTGAAATACCAGAATCTCTGTTATGACCAAGGTTTCTTGTGAGAGTTGGGAAGAAAAAGAAGTACTTATTCTCTATATTGCTGGTGTATGTATGAATGCTGTAATATTTATGTAAATGGAACCTAGTTGGAAAATCCACAAACTTCTTAAATGCCACACCCTAGAAGCTGGCAAGTAAATTAAAGGAATGTGTTACCAATTGCTATACAAGTGACAAAGTATGTCCTTCCAGGATTGTTAACAAAACTATCCAATTAGAGTGTTAAGTAAAGGAATGCTGTGTTGTCCCAAGTAAAATGTCTGCTTGCATTTCTGAAGGAGGAAATGTGTTGCTGAAAAGAAAGACACCATGAGAACACACATTAGAAAATCTTAACAATTAGTAACTTCAAGGGAAGAAGAGTCCTCTGTTTACCCCTTCCCCCTCCTCTTTTACCTCCCCTTTTCTACTCCCCTTCTTTCCTTCTTGGCTTTTCTGAAGCAGAATTCTGTTCTCTGTGACTCAAGTTTCCTTGAACTCCCTATATAGCCTAGGCTGACTTTGAAACAGTAGAAACCATGCCACTTCAGCCTCCTGCTAAATGCTTGGATGGCATACTTGAGTTTCTACAACCATTGGGAAGGTTGCAGTTCTCATGAATATGCTATTGGAGGAACCTGATGGCTTTCTTTTTTGATGGTTCTGTAGGAGTTTAGGCTGAGACTATGACTCTAAGATGCAAAGTGGTTCCCTCTCCAGGCTTCAAACAACATTTATGGTTGCCTCTGACCTAGGGCAATTCAACAGAGAGTCAGGCATGCTCATACAGACAATATAGGCTGACTACAGTGTTCAACCACCTTCCTTAGAATTCAGGATTTTATCTGATTTTCCAAACTTTCAGAAGTTAATGGAGTATATTATAGCTTTTTGTTCCTAAGAAAATGCCTGAATTATCAGAAGGTGATTGGGTAAGAATAGATAATATAAAAATGTGTGAGATTCCCTCCCCCACACCATGAGGACCTCATATTGAAATCCTTCAGCAGTTATAACACTAGAATTGTCATGCAGGTATTTTGTGTTTGTTTTGCTTTGTTTCTTATTTCTTTGAGAGCGACACAGTTGCATTCAAATACAAAAGCCTGTATTTTGAAGAACACATTTTACGTGATTCAGCTACTGCTGAAGACGACCTGTACATATAAGGAAAGATCTTAAAACTCCAACAAATAAAATCTTCCAGGAATACTTACTTGGTTGGTTAATTTCATTTGCGTCAATAATGAGCATAATATTAAAGAGGCAGAAACGACGGATGGATTTATTGGAGATCCTTATCATACGCACTTTCATTTTCATTTAGAATGTTTCCACTAAAATATTGAAACTACCTCACATTTTGTCTTCTGTAATGGACAGCAAAATAGAGCCAAGTGTACTACAAATATAATCCTTCCCAAGGAACAGCCCACACTGAGGCGTCTATTCAAGGAGCATATTGACCTGCTCATATTGATTTCCTCTTTAAATAAAAGTGTCCAGTATAAGGATAGTTCAATTGCAGAATTCTTTCAGCTTCCCGGCTTTGTGTTGCTTAAAAATGCATGAAATTGCTTAGTTAGAATTGATCTCTTTCTACTCTGTATTAATATGTTCAGTGTATTTGTGTTTTGTAAAATCATAACTTTAAAATCAGCGTGTGAGTTACAGAATAAAGGAGACTGATTTTTAGATCTTTCCAAACTATCGATGATAAATATGGTTCTTTAGTATGGTTGTAGTAGGAAAGTCTAAAATGTCCATGTACTTGTGTGTGTGTGTGCATTTGTGCATGTGTGTTCATGTGTTCATGCATATATAAATATATATAGTATATGTGTGTAAGTGTGAAGCATGTGTGTGCACTTCTGTATATGTGTGTTTATGTGGGCATGCATATGTGTATGTGCATGCTTATATGTGTGTACAGGTATGTATATGTATATGAGTGTATATTAATTAATATGAGTGCATGAGTTAATTTTTAATGTTCAGTACAAAAGAGACTTCCAATAATCCTTTTTCAGATTCACTTTGTCTAATTTTTCACTGTATAAAATCTTATTCTATAATACATATTGCCTTAAAGAAAAACAAAACAATCTTTTTCTGAGCCTCTCTGATGTTCTGAGGTCTGTACCGAGAGTCTCATGATTTTCATGTGACTTCCTTTTTACACAGTTCTTCCAGGCACCATTTTATCAACACTTTGATTTGAAAGCCACAACTTGTGCAAAACCTGTGACTCAGATCTGTGCAGCTAACAAGAGCTGATGTTTGGATCAGCTAATCATCTCTGATTCAGAGTTGCAGCCACAAGGATACTAATAAGACTGTACAATATTCCTGCATTTTCTTTTATCATATAAAACATTTATTTCTTAGGTGTTAGCTTCCTAGATTATGTGACACTACAATCTTTATCTAACTGTGGGTAATGTGAAATGAGCTACTATTATCTAATATTTGAAAGCATATTTTCTGGCTATATGACGAGCCTGTACTTCATTATTCAACATTTAGGCAACAGCCAAAACCAGTCTGGATAAAGTTACACTGCCCAAATAGAGTGAGGCCCTGCCTAAGGTTATATGCACATCTTTCTTAAGGCTGTATTGCCACCATTTTCATAAAACAACAAAAAGTCCTTTTATAAAAGGAGTGCATCTCAAGTTCACTACTGTAAAAGTGACTGGTGTGAGAATTCTTGATTTTCAGCTGTTGAGAAGCATCAACAAGACCCCATTGAGAGAAACCATTTTTGTTTGTTTCCTCCCTCATTTTGTACTGCAAAATCAGATGTGACATTGTAATTTAGTTGTTTGATTACAAAATGGAACCCAAAAGGAAGAGATCTCATTAAAGAAATGAAATATAGAGAAGCTATGTGATAAAATCCAAGACAAAGTGATACTCTCCAGGAGACCGAGGAAGAAGGAACAGGACCAATCCTCTCTGAATTCTGTCTTGCCAAGTGATTTTTGATGTGCTCTCTGCCCCACCTTGCTATCTTCATCATGGTCCCCCTGGACCATGGAATCAGATATTCCTTCAGAGAGAATTGGAATTGTATGGGCAACATTGGGAATGTCAGTTTCATTTCTCTCTTCTATGACTAGATGTAAAAAAAATTTGTGTCCAGGAAAAGAACTCCAGATGGATTAAAAAAAAAAAAAAAAAAACCTGTGTGAGTGGCCTGAAACTATATGAACCCTAGGTTAGCGTTAACCCTGTGATCCTTCTCCCTCTGCTTCTCCTGTGCTGGAGTAACAGGTGTGTGTCCCCACACATTGCAAGTTGTCATTCATTCCAGATGTGGTAACTGATGGTTGTGTTGAAGGTCACTAAGCTGTCAAGATTCACGGGACATCTTCATAGGAGTTTCTCTGGAAGAAGATGTTGGGATCAGGAAACACTGCTTTGATTCAGACATGTATTACACTAAAACACCACATGATAACAAGTGAAACACACAGCAGTAGCATGCCAATCAGCTTGCAGAGCTGTGATATCTACCTGTCCCTCTGAGGCAGGAAAAATCAGCTAATTCTGACAGATGCTCCTAGATCAATAAAGTACAGATAGTGTTCAACAACAAAGCTTCAGACTATTCCAAACGTGCACAAGGAAGCATACAACACACACAGCACACAGAGGGAGACAAACCAAACACACACACACACACACACACACACACAGACACACACACACGAGCACCCAGGATCATAGGCCTAAAAGTCCTATGCTTTCAATATTATCTTAGTTTATTCACAATTAAGTAAAAACTAAAAAAGTGAGTTATAGTTACAAGCTCATGGTTATTTGATTTCACTGCTCAATTTTTCTCCAATTTCCTTATTAGCCAACTGTAGGTAGGAAGGTAGGAAAATAAAGCTACTTTCTACTTTTCAATAGCTTTTATATATGATCTTTATGTCTCTATCATCTATCATCTATCTATCTACCTAGTTGTATTTATTTTTGTATAACTATCATGCCTCTATAATCATCTATCATTTACATCTACATCTATCTATCATTTATATCTATCATCTATCTAGTATTCTTATCATTAAAATCTGTTTATCATCTACATGTGTGCCATCATTTATTACTATCACTCTATCATCTATCTGTAAATCATAGTTGGGTGATCTTATCTTTTCAAATTGAATTTGGCAGGTACAATAACTGAGTTGAATTTTCTGCCCATGAAATCAAAAGAGAACACAAGGGATCAGAGTTTCCAGCCATACTTAATAATTATTTTCACTGTCTATTTTAAGATTAGGTCACTACTAGATGAGTGGAAAATTGGAAAATTGAAGGCATCTTCTCCTTTTATTTTAGCATCTCACTAGAGATAGTGACACTGGGGTTTGAGACCTGATATGCACTGGCTCTTTCATGGAGTGAGTGTTGAAGACTTAGGCATCCTCACTACTTCACAGCTCCTCCTTTGCATGGCTGGTAACTTTAAGGAGTATGATGCTCTAGATGTAGTCACATGAGATATAAGAGAGAGGATGTTTTAGTGTCATTTACAGCAAAGACTAGCAAGGAGAAGGATAGACCAGCTGAGCTGGCTTACATGAAGTATTTACACTTCTCAGATGCTTCTATGTGAAGTTATACAGATGTTTAGTGGTCTTTCACCTTTCTATGTCTTTCAATTTTGTATTTCAGAAGGCTCCAGTGAATGTTGGACATAATATTCCACTCCTTCCTATAATGAAAAGAAGTTCCTCACAATTTTTTTTAGAAAGAAGAGATGTACTGTATTTCTCAGTTTATAGAATTTTGAAATTCAGAATAAATTATCTAGGCTTAATTAAACCAAGATTTCATAGAAGTTTTTGTTCTACTTTGGTTATCTTTTTGTAAGATTGTGGGCTTAATTCTTTGTAGATGTTCTATGTGTGTTTGTCTTCAATTTCTTGATTTTCCTATTAATCTCAAGCTAATGTATTGATTTTTCTGGTCATGTTTTCTTTTAAATTAGATACACCTCTCAAACTGAATGATTGTTGTAGGGAGACCACTTGTTCATTGCCCGGGTGCCCAGCAGCTCAGCCATGAAATAACCACACATAAACTGTATTAATTAAATCACTGCTTGTAGTGATTAGCTGTGGGCCAGCTTCCCGCCGCCCAGCTCCCAGCCACCCGCTAGCTTTATCCGAAATAATTACACACAAATTGTATTCTTTTAAATACTGCCTGGCCCATTATTTTCAGCCTCTTACTCACATCTTGCTTTAACCCATTTCTAATAATCTGTGTAGTACCACGAAGTGGTGTCCTACCAGAAAGATTCTAGCGTACGTCCATCTTGGGCTGGAGCTTCATCATGTCTGGCATCTCTCTGAGGAGAGGCACGGCAGTCTGCCTAACTTAAGAGAGGCGTGGCATCTGACTGAGCCATCTACCTCACTTCCTTCTTCCTGTTCTGTCTACTCCACCCACCTAAAGGCCGGTCTATCAGATGGGCCAGGCAGTTTCTTTATTAATTATCCAATGAAATCATCAGATAGATAGAAGACACACCTACATCAACTGCTTGACCCATTAGCTCTAGATTCTTATTGGCTAACTCTTATATATAATTTAACCATCTTGATTAATCTGTGTATTGCCACAAGGCTGTGGCTTACTGGGTAAACTTTCTGGCATCTGTCTCCAGCAGGGCTACATGACTTCTCCTTGTCTCCACCTTCTTCCTCCCAGTATTCAATTTAGTTTTCCCCACCTAGTTCCACTCTACTAAGCCATTTGCCAAAAGCAGATCCTTTATTAATTAACCAGTAAAATCAACACATATACAAAAGGATTTCCTATACCAAATGATGCATTACTTTTTAATGATAAGAGATCAAAGGAAGTGAATTATTAGCATGGACCATATAGAAATTTAGAATACAATATTGTATTAACAGAAATGTATATAAAGGTTAGCTCTGGTGTCAAGGTTCCCAACTTAAATTTGTAACTTAAAATTCAATTGTTATTCTTATTATACAATGAAAAAATTCTTCGTCCCTATAAAGGGTCTTATACCTATGTATACCTATGTATCAGAAGATATTCTCTGAGGCACATAAAAATAAAGCCATAGAAAAGAAATATCTGAGCTTATAACCTCAAGGAAGTTCCCACCGAGGCAAGGGAACTGAGAAGTTAAGCAACAGCCACAGCATATGCAGGTGGTGATGATGCAGTCCACAGGATGAGCCTCCCAGCACTCATCTAGTGATGCTGTAGGAAAACCTCCACTTCTCCAAAGTGAAACACTCCTCCAGCACCTGCTACTATCATTGCATCCCGGCTTTGCTTCATTGGACTGCCAGGATCTCCTTCCTTCTGAGCGTCCGGTAGTATGTTTACAACATTTCCCTCATTGTTGCTAGAAAACACAGTGTTACAAAAAAAATTGTCTTAAGCCAGAGGCTTTGCAGAGTCAATGTTCTGTTCCCATCCCCTTGATTGACACTTTCAGAATCAAGTCCTGTCTTGCCAAGTTTCCCCTCCTCAGACTGGTACATCCCTGAAAGTATAATATAGATATTTAAGTGCAATTGCTACAAAGCTTCTCTTCCTGCTGGGCTTTGTATTTGCCTTATGAACTGACCCTTTGACTCAGTTTCAGTTCTAGAAGTCAGTATGTGCAGCATTTATATGGAATCGTGAGTTCACACCATCTTTTAGAAAGGAGGACAGCTGTTTGCAAAGAGATGGGTACTTCTGCAAGTGCAGAATTAAGAGGGTTAGGTCACACACAGAAATACTTCTTGACAAGAATATTTCAATAGTAATTTCTTCAATATTTTTCTGTGACTATCAAGGAATATTATTTTGATACTAATTTCTATTTACATATTAAATAACTTTTAAGCTTTTAGAAGTGTTATTAGAATAATTTATTTTTTGTGATTTGCCATTTGAAAATGAAACAAAATGACAAGTGAACTAAGCTTACTTCTGAAAAGAAAATGAGCTGTGTGGTGGCACTTCAAAGAATATTTAAAATTATTTTAGCAAACCTAATGATCTCCAGTATAAATTAAATTTTAAAGCACATTATGAGATATATAACTGCTTTAGAACTTTCATGTGTGACAACATAAACTCTTATAAACTCTTATGTTTCTTCTTTTACATCAGCTTTTGAAGTTAACCCTTTGCTTTGCAGGCTCTCTGTGAGAAAAAATAAACAAAAAACTGTGCATTGTAAAGACAATATTACAAAAATATTACAAAAAATGTATTCCAGCTGTAGGTAGTACTATAAGATTTTGTTTTTTCTTTAAATAGTTTTTAGAAGTAAAATATGTTTTAATCCTTGTGGTGCAGGCTAACCATGACATGATTCCATACTGTAAATGGTGCCCGTAGTTCTTGATGATTCTGACCAAGGAGTTTGGAAATGGTTGAGAAGACACTGACCTCATTTAGAGTTCACTTTTACAAGCTGATGGGCAAGCCTGTCAAGTTTAATGGCCTGAAAGCAGAAAGTATGTCTAATGGGTTTTTAAATTGTTCCTAGGTGCTAAAATAATACAATTTTCTCAGAGGTAGTGACCTTCTGAAGTAAAGTGGACCAGATAGTCCACAATCACCACTAACAACAAATGATACAGAAGCTAAATAATTCAGCCCCATTTCC
Organism: Arvicola amphibius; assembly: GCF_903992535.2. Taxonomy (NCBI): domain Eukaryota; kingdom Metazoa; phylum Chordata; class Mammalia; order Rodentia; family Cricetidae; genus Arvicola; species Arvicola amphibius. Next base: position 97,575,339 of record NC_052047.1, read on the forward strand.
AGGTGTCAGAGCAGTATAGACAGATAAAAACCTCATAAGGAAAAAAGATACGACATTTTTTAAGAACACTCTTTTCATTATTTTTAAATTGCCAGACTACATGTGTTCACATGCCCATTATATTACTGTCATTTCATTAGAAAGCCATCAAAAGTGATGCATTTTCTCTTCAGCTACTTCTCCTACTGTATTTTTATGTGTACCTTTTGAAATATACATTTAGATAGATAGATAGATCAATAGAAAGAGTTCAGGTGAGTACAGCTGACTTGAAAAATACCAAAAAAGGATGATGGATCTTCTGAACCTGAAGTTAGAGGTGTCTCTGTGTATCCGAAAATGAATTTGCATCCTCTGCCTATGTAGAAGTGCTCTAAAATGCTTAGCCATCTCCTTAGCCCTTTTGTGCACATCCATGGCTTGGGGTTTACCTGCCTTTCCATTATTTCCCATTAACATTCGTATCAGCTTGTTCTGGATCTCTCCTTCTGTGAGCTATTTCTTTGCTTTTCTTACCGAAGGTCAATCTAGTTCTTGGGGTTAGAAGTGCTTCCAATTAAACACACCAATCTGAAATGCTAATTCTGAGAAATTTTTTTTTATTAAAAATTTCCACCTCCTCCCCTCCTCCCATTTCTCTCCCCTTCCCCTCTTCCTCCCTCTCCAGTCCAAAGAGCAGTCAGGGTTCCCTGCCCTGTGGGAAGTCCAAGGTCCTCCCTGCTCCATCCAGGTCTAGGAAGGTGAACATCCAAACAGAGTAGGCTCCCACAAAGCCAGTACATGCAGTAGAATCAAAACCCAGTGTCATTGTCCTTGGCTTCTCAGTCGGCCCTCATTATCAGCCATGTTCAGAGTCCAGTTTGATGACATGCTCATTCAGTACCAGTCCAGCTGGCCTTGGTGAGCTCCCATTAGATCAGCCCCACCATCTCAGTGGGTGGGCACACCCCTCGTGGTCCTGACTTCCTTGCTCATGTATTCCCTCCTTCTGCTCCTCATTTGGACCTTGTGAGCTCAGTCCAGTGCTCCAATGTGGGTCTCTGTCTCTATCTCCATCCATCGACAGATGAAGGTTCTATGATGATATGCAAGATATTCATCAGTGTGGCTATAGGATAAGGCCAGTTCAGGTGCCCTCTCCTCAGCTGCCCAAGGAATAAGCTGGGGACATCTCCTTGGATACCTGGGAACCCCTCTAGAGTCAAGAATCTTGCCAACGCTAAAATGGCTCCCTTAGTTATCTACTTCCCTGCCCCCATATCCACCTTTCTTCCATCCCAACCATCCCATTCCCCCAAGCTCTCCCCATCCTCCCCTTCTCCCTTCTCTCTTTCCATCTCCCCTTACCCCATCCCACCCCCACCCCCTGTGCTCCCAACTTTTGCCTGGCAATCTTGTCTACCTCCAATATCCAGGAGTATATCTATATGTTTTTCTTTGGGTTCACCTTCTTATTTAGCTTCTCTAGGATCACAGATTAAAGGCTCAATGTCCTTTATTTATTAGGAAGTGGGTTGTTTAGGCCATCCACAATTTCTGGAGTAAGTGGACCTGGGTCACTACTAAGGTTACCAAGGCCAGATTCATTGGTATAGTAGTATCACTCATTCCCCTAGAACGTGAAGGTGTCTGTAAAACAGCTGGAAAGATTTATTACACCTTGGTGTCACAGCAAAGGCTATAGTTTTGGATTAAAAGGCTATCTCAGTAATCCACAAGGATAACCCCAGCTAAGAACCTAGGCAATAGCGGAGAGGATGCCTGAACTGGTCTTTCCCTGTGGTCAGATTGATGACTATCTTAAATGTCATCATAGAACCTTTATCCAGAAACTGGTGGAAAAAAGAGGCAGAGAACTACACCAGAGCACTGGCTGAGCTCCCAAAGTCCAGTCAAAGAGAGGGAGAAGTGAGAATATGAGCAAAGAGGTCAAGACCATGATGGGGATACACACTGAAACAGCGTACCTGCTCTAATGGAAGCCCGCCAACTCCTACCTGACAATGAGGGAACCAGCATAGGACTAGACTAGGCCCTGTGAATGTGGCTGACAGTTGTATGGCTGGAGCCATCTGTGGGGTCACCAGGATTTATCCCTACTGCTTCTACTGGATTTTTAGAACCCATTCTTTTTAGAGGAATACCTTGCTTGCTCAGCCTAGATATAGTGGTGAGGGCTTTAGACCTGCCTCAAGGCAGTATGCTAGAATTTGTTGACTCCTCATGGGAAGGCATTCCCACTCTGAGGAATGCATGGGGGATGGGATAGGTGGAAGGTAGAAGAAGTGGGAGGAGGGGAAGGAGTGGGAACTGGGATTGGTATGAAAAATGAGAAAAGATAGGGTTATTTTAATAGAAAATAAGTTAATAAATTTAAAGAAAATAAGAAAAAAAGGCATATTTTGAGGAAAAAATTGAATATTTTGAGGAAAAAATATAAACCAGAAGACAAAGAGACAAAAGTGAATGTACAAGATGAGCAAGGCACAAGAGCATATAGAATTGATCATCTTGGCCTCTCACTATATATTTCTAGGACACCGGAGGGTACAGGGTCACAGTTGCTGAACAGACAATTCATCCTGGCATCTGAAGTGGAGATGAGGATCACAATGTAGGGTTCTGTCCACTGGAGCTCAAGAGACTTAGGAGATCACTGTTTGAAGACTATCCAGTCCCCCAGAAAGAGTGGGGTGGACTTGCAAGCAGTTTGTTCCATAAGCATAGGAGAAGGGAAACAGTTGTCAGCCTGTGAATGGATATGGGAACATAGGAGGGAAAGATAGGGTGACCTATCTGGCCAGAGGAAGGTTCTGGGCTGGGGAGTTGTAGTTGAGGAGGAATAGCCTTCTATATAAAAATACAAAGGGCTTAAGTCTGTGGTAGCATATGGGGTGGCCCAGGGGTGGATAAGGACAATGGGAAGGATGGGGGGGCCAAGGCACCCCTAACTTCTATTGAGGGATTGGTAAGATGCTGTTTGACAAGTTCATTGGCCCTCTCAGCATTCCCCCAAGGACTGCAGGGTAGTAGTGGATGTGGAGTTCCCAGGAGATATTGAAGGCTTCAAATATGAGCTCAATGTCCCTGGAAGTAAAAGCTGGGCTGTGGTCCACTTGAATGGTCTGTAGCATGCTTGTAGTTCAAGGAATACCTGAGCCACCACATCTCCTATTTCCCTGGAGAAGGGGAATACCTCTATTCATCCCATAAAGGTGTCAATAAGAGTTGTGAGATACTAGAGTTTTTTATGAGTGGGCATGTGGATGTAGTCAACCTGTCAGTGCTCACCTGGTTGGTGACCTTGGAACTGGTGCAAGGGCTGGAATATCTGAAGAGGCCCCTGTGGGCTGGCCTTAGAACACATCTGGCAGGGTAAGTGGAACTGTAAAATATGGCCTTGAAGATGGGCGGGATCATAGATGGTCTCTAAGATGTGGGGTTTTTATGTAAGGTTTGGTGGATGTCTGAAATGATGGATGACTGAGTTGGCCCTGGCATTGTTGAAGGCCACTGAGTACTTGGAGGCCTGATGACCTGACTGTGGATTACGACTACTTCTGTAGGGAACAGGAGAACCTCCAAGAGTTTGGCATTAAGAGAGGGACTACAAAGTAGGAAGTTGTCTATATACTGGAGACATGTACTAGGACTACGGTCAAAGGTGGAAAGACCCTAGACCAAGGATCAGCCATAGCAATGGGGACTATCCTGAATGCCTTGGGGGAGAACTGTCCATGTGCATTGTCTTGTAGATTGTGTATCAGGGTTCTCCCAAGTAAAAGCAAAGGAAAAATATGAGTCAGGATGTAGAGGGACAGTAAAATGTCCCTTTTAGGTTCAGGACAGTGAAGTGGGAAGTTGTAGGAGGAGGATTGCTAGAGAGAAGGTTATAAGGGTTGGGGTCCATGAGGTGAGTTGGGGTAACCATATCATTTGTCTTGGACTAAGTCGTAAGTACCAGAAGATTTATTCACGGGGAGGATGGGAGTGTTACAAGAACAGTTGATTGGAAGTAAGAGTCTCTGAGATAGTAGGTGCATAATAATGGGCTTGAGGTTACAGCAATGAGTCTCAGAAATAGAAAATTGGAATTTGAAAGGGAATGAGAAGGTGTCTTTAAGGTGAACTAGGCCCTACTTGTGATGTTTAGGAATCGCTGGAGTGGAAATATTCCATACTTGGTGGTAGCCTAGATCTGGAAGGGCAGGGACAGAGTAGTCTGGGGCAGGGACATATGAGGCAAACAGGGGAAGAAGATGGGAGTCAGGAGAGACTGCAGGGACCAAGGAAAGGGTGGCCCATAAGTGGCTGGGGATATCATGGCCAAGTAAAGGCACAGGTAAAATTGATATGATCAGAAAAAAGTATGGGAAAAAAACATCCTGCAAGAACACAGGGAAGTGGCAGGGACTTAAGTGGAAAGGAGGAGGTCCTGTCCACCCCCATGACAAAACCTGGTGAGGGAACCCCAGGACCTACCTGAGTGAGAGGTCAAGACAGAAAAGGGAGCCCCCAAGTCTACTTACCCACTACCTGGACTTTTACTCTGAGCTTGGCAAGGGTGATGGGCATCTCCAAGTCTGGGCACCATCAGTCCTCTGCCAGCCTGAGGAGCTCTAAGTCTGGAATATTCCCAGATACTTGTGATGGTGTTTCTGGACCTCTGTGGTATGTTACAGAGGATGAGCACACATTGGGACACTGACTTCCAGTGGTGAGGCTGCTGGCCAACAGGGCATGGCCTGGTGGGTGGTCGGGGGTTGGGACAGCTTTGGGACTGGTTGTCCTCCTGGCCACATTTGAAGCAGGCCCTTGGCAGAATTAAGTTTTTCTATCAGTCAGTGGGATGGAACCTTGTAGACTTTCCTTGTTCTGTCTGCTGGAGCTCTGCTGGTCTCAGCAGAGCTGATAAGGTGTAGGCTTAGAGCATAGCCTTCTGTTGTATACAAACCTGCTAGGAAGACTCAGCTAGCTACTCTCAGGCCTTTTACCAACCCCTGTATGTCTGGGTACCAGACTCAGTCTTTTTTAGTTTCTTTCTAGTGTTTTGTGATGACTGAGAAATGAAATGAGTAGCCAGGACTTGTGGCTCCCACCAAGGAGGCAAGTATATTGAATTATGGTCTCTTGTAATCCATTTACAAAAACGATCAGGTATTTGTTAGCTTGCTCTGTAATTTCTTGGAGCTTGTAAAAATTCACGCCTTTGTTGGAGGTCATCTCCACACCCTGAAGGAGGCAGCAGACCCTGCGGTCCCTCCTCTACAGCTATTTTGACTCAGGTTAATCTTTCTGTAGCTAGCACCACCATGTCATCACAAAGATCACATTGTCCCCTAGAAGAGTCTGATCTATGTACTGTCTAGCTACTGCCTGACCCCATCCTCATTCCTCAAGAATGAAAGTGGAGTCCTGTGTGACATAAAGATCATGCCAGGTCAGGTCATAGCCTTGGGAACGATAAAGTCTTTGATATGGGCAAGATTAGCAGATAAGGAATCTAATTGCTTTTTAACATGTGACAGACATGGACTCAAACATTTCCCATTGCTCTGGTCACCTCTCAGAGGGGACAGAAGAGGCAAGGGAACTTTGGAAATCTCATATGAGAACCCTCCGGTGAGAATTCAAGGGGAATAGGCCAGTGTGTGGATGGGGATCAGGGTACAAGTTGTGCTGCTAGAGAAGGGGTGGAAGAAGTGGAGCATGTGATGGTAGAGAAGAAAGGAGGGCACTAGGAGGAGGGAAAATAAAAGAGGGAGGTGGGTAAGTGGGAGGAGGTTGACCCTGGACCTTTGTCTCAGAGGGGGAAGAAGCAGGGAGGGGTAGTAAAGGGAAGAAGGCTAACCACTAGCTCGAGCATGTGGCAGTGTAGGAGAAGTTCTAGGAAGGAGGGATTTGGGAAAGGGGCCAGGGTGTCAGTGATTCAGGAGGTTCAGTCAGGCCAGAGGGCTGAGGATCCAAGTCCTCAGATTAATGGGTATCTGGAAGAGCCAAAGCCCTAGCAAACAAACCCTGGTCCATCGAGCTCTGTTTACAGAAGAAGGGATGGGAGTGTGCAACCCAAAATTCTTGTATGTAAGGCTGCTAAAACCACAAGTCCTTATGGCAGCAGAAATTCTCAAGAACAGGGAGGATGTTAAAATCAAGAGTCCACTTCAGTGGCCATTTCCACTGGTTATCTAGAGAGTCCTGAGGCCAAGTCACAGAACAAAAGAAAACCAGGTGTTTGGGACATATGGTGGGAGACAATCCCAATTTGAATATATTTCACAGCAGCCAACCCCAGGGATGACTGAATATCAGGCTTAGAAACAATGCTCCACATTTTGAAGCCTGAATCAGAGGCCAAAGACTAGGTGAGGCATCCCACCACGGGACAGCATAGGGTGGAGCAGTGGTAGTGAAGTAGACTTTTGGGAATGATAAGTCTGAACCCAATGGCTCCCCAGAACAGAGACTGTCTCTGCTCTGGTAGGGGATAGGCTTGCCCTGGCAGAGGATCCGAGGGGTGCTGGATCCAGAAGAGATGGTTGGGAAACAGACTTGTCCTGTGTTGAAAACTGATTACATCTGGTGGAGATTACATCTGGTAAGACAGAGGAAGAACAGACAGCAGCACTCAACATGGCTGGAGGACCAGGACCACCAGGCTGGAGGCTCAACTCCTGGATTTCAGCTCCAAGATAATTTGTTTTCTGCCACCACCACCACCGCCACCACCACCGCCACCACCAATAGCAGCAGCACCACCACCAGATTATAACTTTCTTTGCCAATGCAGTAAGCCAGAACAAGCCAAACTGGGAGAAAAAAATGTAACAGCAGTTTATTGATCAAAGCAACCCCCAGGCTGGTTCTCCTGTCCCAGAGATTGAGACTGAAAGCATTGCACCCCAGAACTAAAGCAGGGAGATGTTATAAGTTGTAGTAGAGGAGTGATGGCGTGTCCACCCCAACCTGATCAAACTTGCCTAAGTATGATCAAAACTTAGCACTTAGGGACTTGGCAGTTGGCAACTTCAAGGGACGAAGCTGCAGTATTCATCAAGAATGTGGAAGTGGGCTCTTTGGTGTCTATCCTTTGATCAAAGACTTCAGCAGGCAGGGTTGAGAGAGGTGGAGGGAGAAGGAGACCTGGAGAAGGAGAGAGAAGTAGAGGAAGGAAGAGGGGGAGGGAGAGGATTAGGACTTTTTGTATCATCCACAGGAGTGCTGCAGGCTCCAATTGACAGTAGCCATTGTGAATAGAGCAGCTATGAACATAAATGAGAATACATTTCTAGGATTGGAAATAGAGTCCCTGGGTGTATGCAGCAGTGACACATTTGGCCCATATGATAGATCTATGTCTAATTTTCTGAGGAGATGCCACATTGATTATGACTAGCAATGCCAAGATGCACCCCCTCCAACTCTATATGAGGAATCTCCTTTCTTCACAACTGTGCTAGCATTTCTTTTCCTTTGTTTGCATAATCTGCACATCACACACATTCTTATAGAATATGTATAAATTAAGTTGTTACTTGTCAGAAAGCTTGCCCCTGATGGCTAGCTTTCACAGTTTTGGATGGGACCATGCAAGCTGCTGAGAGAAATAATTCACAATGACTGCAATTCTGACGACTACTAGTGATACAGTTATCTTTGAGTTATAGTTAATCTACTCTAGTTCAAGCAAGTTTATGATACGCTGAAAAATGTCTTCACTAGCTTAGTTCTTTGAGGGTGAGCATGTTTGCAGGTCACATCATCTTCCACAGAGTATTTTCACATGCTCAAACACCAAACCATCATGCCAAGAGTCCAAGCCACAGAAAACTAAAAGGTGCTCCAAAAAAATGTGAACACTGTGAGACACTCGGCAAAATTTTCATGAAGGAAGCAAGGAGTAGGAAGAGAGTGTAGAACAGACAGAAGAGGAGAAGAAAGAAGAGTTATGAGAAATTTAATGTACATTGGAGTGGTTTTTATACAGAAGTTACAAAATGTCAACTCTTGAGAAATGAGCTGAAAAGAGATGAAAGAATTTAATCTGTTCAGAACACATTCCAAAGGGCTTCCGACTACAAGCTCTATCCTAGAAGGTACGCATCTTCCCAAGCCTTTCTCAGTGGTTTTGTGATTCTCATGGGATGAGGACCACACCTCCCAGAGGGATCAGTTTCACCCCGCCGGACCGGAAGACTACATTTCCCAGGAACACCGCAACAGACAACCATGCCTATGCGGACTCCTATATATATCAGAGTTAAATCCATCCCCTTCCCTTTTTCCTTCCTCCCTCCACCCGCCCCTCCCGCACTGTGGAACACTCCCTTCCCTTAATAAACAACCCTCCCACGCACAGGGTCACGCTTCCCAGGCCTCCTTCCTCTGACTCCACGGTACACACCACGCAGAAAGAACAGCATTGGTGCCGAAACCTGACAGCTGCGTCCCCCAGATTTTGGGACTGGGGCTCCGGGCTAGGCGCCAGCCTGGTTCCCCCGGACAGTGCCGGGACCGGCTGAGGACCTAGAGATCTAAGACCTGAGGACCGGAGACCCTATGGACTAAGCCCACGTGCTCAACATCTCAACATCTGCCTGTATGCGGCTCTGCGACCAACATCAGCTTCAATCGTGAGTTTATCCCCTTCCAGCTAGTCAAACGACCCTGGCCCACCCACTAGTCATCACTGAGCGCTGGGCGGCCTGTTGGTTGTTTCTAGGGTTGGGGGGATTTCTCTTCTTTGGTCCCCTTCGCCAGCATTCAATCCAGCTTGCGTTCCCAGCTTTGCCCATGCCTGAGACGGCAAAAGCCTCTCACTCCGCCCATGCTCAAGGGCCCATGGTCCTCGGCTTTTTTTTTCTCTCTTTACTTCCTTCCCTGCTTCTGACTCTCCACGTGACCACTACGGTGTGATCCCCCGTCCAGGACAGAAGCTTTGCCTTGCTGCACCCCTCCTGTCTGAGGAACGGTCCTCTTGTAGACTTGAGGGTTCAGCCAGCCAAGCATAACATTCCACGCATGGCACGGGGACGCTGGGTCACGCGCCTGAATGTTCATTCCATCTTCACGCACTTCACCTACCAGGTACGGTCCTTATAAGGTTTGAAGTGCCACGGTTTTTTGCGGGCGTGTTCACGGTCTAGCTATGGGAACCAAGCCGTCCAAACCGATTCCTCCCTCATCCCCAATGGGGCAGCTTTTAGAAACACTCAAGCCCCACGCTCTAATGCCAAGCGTTCACCAAACAAAGTTAATATGTCTATGCTCAAAGAAATGGCCCACGTATTCCTTAGAGGGAAATTGCAAATGGCCGCCTAATGGCACCTGCGACCCCAATATTTTACGGGAGTTAGCCAATCACTGCTACCATACAGGCAAATGTAAGGAGCTAATATACGTCTGTGCTTTCTTTTACCTAGCTCTCAAGACAGATCCTTCTGCCCTTTCTCATTCATCTGTCCACATGTTTCTAGCTATGCCACCTGCTGCTAATTCAAAACCAGCCACTCCCGCCATGGATCCTGCCGATGAACCTCCACCTCCCAGGTCCAGGAGAACAGCCTCCCTTCTCTCCGCCCAAGCAGACGACACTCCACCTAAACCTCCTCCTAAGGTCTCTTTCAGGTCCAGGGAACGACCGCTCGAGGCTGAAAAATCTTCACCTAACCTTGCTTCCTCCAGGTCCAGATGTAAGAAAACCCCACCTAAACATTCTTCCCTCCCCTCTCCCCCCAGCAGGTCCTCATCCGGCTCCACCAGCTCCTCCTCCTCCTCCTCCCCTCCCCCTTTCCGCAGACGGTCCAGGTCTTGGTCTCGCCCAAGATCACGTGGGACTTCAGGTGCCTCATCCTCCCCATTGCCCTCACCGCCTTCCGCCATCGCCGGCCCACCCAACTCCGCCTCCTCGGTCTTCTAGGGCTCCACGGCGTTCCCCACATTCCCGCTCTCTAGCACCTTCCTTCACCCCTCCCCTTACACGCTCACGGGCGGTCACGGGGCCAGATCCTGATCCGGATCAAATTAAGCCTGCGGCCATCCTGCCACGGCAGGAGGTTGCTGGCATAGATGGTTTAGTAAAGGTCCATGTTCCGTTTTCATTGTCTGAGCTCTCTCATGTGGCCAACTTACACGGATCCTACACATCTAACCCTACCACTTTTATTAAGGAGTTCCAGTATATCATGCAGTCATATAACCTAACATTCCACGACGTCTACACCATATTAGCTAATAATCTCCTGCCCAAGGAACGCAGACGGGTTTGGGAACAGGCAAGACAATACGCAGACGAGGTTCACCAAACTCTAGCATCACATCCCCTTGGAGCAGAGGCAGTCCCAGAACAGGACCCCCATTGGGATTATAACAGCCCAGGAGGTATCCTGGCCAGAGACCAATTCGTGACGTGTCTCCTGGCAGGCCTACATAAGGCTGCCCTCAAACCAGTAAATTATTCTAAACTCTCAGAGGTCATTCAGGATACAAAGGAGAATCCTTTTTCATTTCTGGACCGTCTCACAAAGGCCCTGTTACAGTTCACAAACCTGACCCGGAGAGTATGGAAGGCAGAAACATACTAATGACTCATTTTTTTAATCAGTGCTATCCGGATATCAAAGCCAAACTCAAGCATTTGGAGAATGGCCCTTTAACCCCGCAGGCAGAAGTTCTAGAGGTAGCCTTTAAGGTATATCACTCGAGAAATGACAAGGCCCACAGTCACTGCCACGTGGTAACCGCAGCTGCTCAACCGACCGACATGATGGGCTATTCGTCCTGCCCCAACCGGGCACCACCCTTGCCTCCCGGAAGGCGTGATCCACCGGGTCCATGCTTCAAATGTAAGATGGGCCACTGGGCCCGAGCATGCCCCAATCCCCAAAGCAGTCCCAAGGGACCTTGCCCAAGGTGTCACAGGGAAGGTCACTGGTCTGTAAATTGTCCTCGTGTGCTCGGTGATGCAGATAAGGAGAATGCCCAAGTGGACCTCTTGGGTTTGGCCTTGGATGACTGAAGGTGCCCGAGCTCCACCCCAACTGCCACGGTCATCTGCAGCCAGGAGACACGGGTACTTCTCACTGAATCGGGAAGGCTCATCTCATTCCTCTTGGATACCGGAGCTACGTATTCGGTTCTGAGGGAATTCTGGGGGCCAACCTCTCCTTCAAATTCCCCTATTGTCGGGGTAGGGGGACAGCCCTATTTGCCCCAGTGGACTCTGCCACTCAATTGCATGTTTAGAGGTATTTTTCTCACTCATTCATTTTTAGTCATGCCAACCTGCCCCGTGCCCTTAATGGGAAGAGATCTTTTAGCTAAACTGGGAGCCTCCATTTCTTTTGCTCCCTCCACTCGCTTTGTTCCAGACTCATCAACGACACAGTTGCTGCTGCTCCTGGCTCCCCAGCCTTCTGACACTAACACCTCTCTTCCTCTTCCAGCCTCCCTGGTGGATCCTCTGATATGGGACACTCAAAATCCTGCCATTGCTAAACACCATTCCCCTGTGGTCATTCAATTACAGAACCCCACCAGATACATTACTCAAGCTCAGTACCCTCTCTCTTCCCAGAGCCATAGAGGACTTAAACCGATTATCTCTGACCTTTGGAGGAAAAGACTGCTCCGCACCACCTCCTCCCATTTCAACACCCCTATACTGGCTGTTAAGAAACCTAACGGGACTTATCGCTTGTTCCAGGATCTCCGGCTTATTAACTCAGCTATTGTTCCTCTTCACCCAGTGGTTGCTAATCCCTTTACACTTTTATCCAATATTCCTCCAGGAACCTCCCACTTTTCAGTTCTAGAACTTAAGGATGCCTTTTCTCCATTCCCCTTAGCCCTCAATCTCAAAACATCTTTGCCTTCAACTGGACTGACCCGGACACTAATTTCTCCACACAACTCACCTGGACCGTCCTTCCCCAGGGACTCTGGGACAGCCCACACCTCTTTGGCCAGGCTTTGGCCTCTGATCTGCTTTCACTGTCCCTCCATAAATAAAAAATAATTCAATATGTAGATGACATTCTCCTATGCAGCCCATCTTTGGAGATCAGCAAGATGGACACCACCGCCCTATTAAATTTCCTATCCAAAAGGGGCTATAGAGTCTCATCCTCTAAGGCCCAGCTGTCCACTACTGAGGTAACGTATTTGGGTTTAACCATAACCCCAACATAAAAGGCTATTACTCTAGACAGAAAAAAACTAATTCAATCTCTTACAGTTCCTTCGACCAAAGAGGAGGTCTTATTGTTCCTGGGAGTGGCCAGTTTTCTGCGTTCCTGGATCCCTTCCTTTTCCCTTTTAGCTCGTCCCCTGTACGAAGCAGCTCTGGGCTCCCTGCGTGAGCCCTTACTCCATTCGTTCATAAAGCCCTTCCAGAGACTCCAACGGGCTCTCATTCAAGCCCCAGCTCTTCATCTTCCAGATTTAACTCGTCCCTTTTCTCTTTATGTAGCAGAGAAGGAGGGATACGCCCTCGGGGGTCTTAGGACATCAACTGGGACCTTCTTTTGCGCCTGTAGCATACCTGTCAAAGAAGATGGACCTCACCACTCAGGGCTGGGCACCCTGCATACGTGCGCTGGCAGCTGCTGAACTTCTGATTCGTGAGGCAAAAAAAACTGACCTTTGGAGCATCTACCACAGTCTTCTCTCACCATAACTTGTCCAATATCCTAACTTACAAAGGCTTACAAACCCTACCCCCTTCTCGAATTCTTTCCCTACAGGTGGCGCTGGTGGAAGATGACAGTCTCATGTTTCAATGCTGCCCACCTCTTAATATTTCAAACCTTCTACCTCGACCTAAGGTTGATGACTCCCCATCCCACTCCTGCATTGAAATCCTAGAGGATCTACTACCTCACCCCTCACATATACAGGAGGGCAAACTGTCCCAGGCCACTTACACCTGGTACACAGATGGCAGCTCCTTTTTATGTGATGGGACTCGTAAAACGGGTTATGCTATAGTATCAGATACAGAGATAATTGAGGCAAAGGCACTCCCTGCTCATATACCAACCAGCAGGCTGAACTAATAGCTCTCACCCGTGCCTTTCAGCTAGCAGAAGGGCGAATTTTAAATGTTTACACAGACTCTAAATATGAATTTCATATCCTCTTATCCCACGCAGCTATCTGGAAGGAGTGCGGGCTTCTTACGACAAAAGGTGGATCCATAACTAATTCAGATCATATCATGGACTTATTAAAAGCCTCTCATTTCCCTAAAGCTATAGGAATTATTCACTGCCGGTCTCATCAATCCAACAGTTCTACTGTTTCCAAGGGAAACAATTGGGCTGACAGGGCAGCTAAGACAGCAGCACTCCGGAGCCCAGATCTACCTCAGTCTCCCCAGGGAGTTCTTACAGTACAGCCCACACTCCCACAGACACCCGACACCTTGCAGATCCTGTCCTACCTACACCGGCTCTTTCACCCTAATAATAAGGCCTTGCTCCACTTTGTTAAGGCTCATCTCCAACCTACTCCTGAGGATATAAGATTTCTAAAGGCCATGACTACCTCCTGTCAGATCTGTCAAAAGTCAGATCCTAAGACTAAATACCGTAGCTTCCCTTTTCCTACCCATCAGGCTAGGGGCTCTCTTCCAGGAACTGACTGGCAGCTGGACTTTACTCATAGGCCTACAGTCAAAAGAGTTAAATATCTTCTGGTTTTGGTGGATACAATGTCCAGGTGGGTTGAAGCCTTCCCCACTACTAACAAGAGAGCCCAGACAGTCTCTGATATTCTTCTCCAAGAAATCATTCCCCAGTTTGGGATTCCAACCTCTCTCCAATCAGACAACTGTCCTGAATTCACCTCCCAGATTTCTCAAAACCTGTCCAAGGCTCTTGACATTCCTTGGCATTTTCATATCCCGTACCATCCTCAGTCTTCAGGTAAGGTAGAGCGTGCTAACCACTCTCTAAAGAACACCCTTCTTAAGTTGTCACAGGAACTTCATCTCGACTGGGTAAAGCTCTTACCTTTGGCCCTTCTTAGACTCAGGGCCCTACCAAAGAGCCCACTGTTTATTTCACCCTTTGAACTCATGTATGGACAGCTGGTTCTAACCCCTGGCCTTCCACCTAAAACCTCCCCTCTACCTGATCACCTGCTCACGCCATTACTAATCCACTTACGCTCGCTACTGTGGGATTTCACTGATCACTCATTACCTCGACGATGTGCTAATCCATGTCCACCACCAATTAAGATTGGAGAACAAGTACTATTTTCTCCCCCAGGTCAACGCCCCTCACCCCTTTCCCCTAAAAGGCAGGGTCCCCTCAGAGTAATTCTTCTAACTCCCACAGCTGCCAAGCTCGAAGGACTTTCTCAATGGATTCACCTGTCACACCTTAAACCGTTTACTCCTCCAACTCAAGAAGATTCCTCATTCACAGTAACTTAGACAGGACCTTGCTCTCTCAAGTTCCAGAGGACACCAACTTCAGTCCAAGGAAAATAACGGTTCCATCTACACTTAACCCTTTCTTACACTAACACACCCTCTTCCTTTTCCTTTTCCTATGTATGACCTCTAAATTCTAAATAACTACTTAGTTGTCATTACAGGAATCATCATCGCTCACAGAGACAAGGGATTCAGGTGATAAATGCGGTAAAAAAAAAACTTATTTCTCTTTTAAGGCATGTTCTTTAAGTTCTAGGAAGCCAGCTTGACACACCTGAACAGACTGGACATGAACAAAATAAGTATTCAAACGGAATAAGTATCATTTAATTTTTTTATCACTCTTGGCCTCAAAAAAACCCTAAAGCCCCCCACTACCCCAAACACTTAAGCCCCCACCTCATATCTCCCCCCCCCTTTAGTTTTTCCTTTCCTAATGTGATTCTTGTTTTCCAGCACCTAACAACAACTCAGTTCCTCAAGACACCAACGGATGCGGTTTCAATCAGCCATCCCCAGGACACGGACCACCAGGACATCCCAGGACTTCAGTAAACAGGACATCATTACCAGGACACACTGGAACCATCCCAGGATGCCAGCAAATGGGACCAGGACACCAGGACATCAAACACCCCCCCCCAAAAAAAATCCCTCGACGCCCACAAAGTCAGCAGGAAGCAGCTATGAGACCGGGCTACACCCCCATTCCCTACCCACTAAGACTCCCCCCCAAATTTTTTTAATAAACCAAAAAGGGTAGAGATGTGATTCTCATGGGATGAGGACCACACCTCCCAGAAGGATCAGTTTCACCCTGCCGGACCGGAAGACTACATTTCCCAGGAACACCGCAACAGACAACCACGCCTACATGGACTCCTATATATATCAGTGTTAAATCCATCCCCTTCCCTTTTTCCTTCCTCCCTCCACCCGCCCCTCCTGCACTGTGGAACACTCCCTTCCCTTAATAAACAACCCTCCCACGCACGTGGTCTTGCGTCCTGGGCCTCCTTCCTCCGACTCTGGGTACACACCACTTGGAAAGAACAGCAGGTTTAGCTCAGCAGGTGCTTATACTTTGATTGGGTGAGCAATAGTTTAAAAGCTAATAACACATATTGGTTGCATTTGATAACTGAAAATTGTTCATATTTTACTCGATCCATAAAACCTAAATTGTATCAGGAAATATTTTCCAAGATCATGGTAGGGTGTACAACATAGTGAGGATTCTAGCATGGTAAGTAGTCAGTTTATACTACTCATTATTATTTGGTTGAAGAATTTTTTAAATTTATTTTCTAAAATTACCATCTTTTCTCATTTTACATTCCAATCCAAGTTCCCACTCCCTCCCATCCTCAATTTCCCTCCACTGCACCTCCCCCACAGACCCTCCCCATCCACTCCTCAGAGAGGGCAAGTCTTCCCACGGGAAGTCAACGAAGATGAGTAAGCCACCTCCAGGAAGGACCAAGGCCCTCTCCACTATGTCCGGGCTTAGAAAGGTATCCCTCCAAAAGCCAGTACAAGCAGTAGGGATAAATCCTGGTCTCACTGCCAGTGGCTCCACAGTCTTCCCAGCCATACTACTGTCACCCACATTCAGAGGGCATAGTTTGGTCCTATGCTAGTTCCTTCCCTGTCAGGCCAGAGTTGGTGGGTTCCTATTATCTCAGGTAAACAAATCTTGGTGCGTATTCCCATCATGGTCTTAACCTCTTTGCTAGTATTCTCACTCCTTCCACTCTTCAACTGGACTTTGGGAGCTCAGCACAGTTCTCCACTGTGGATCTCTGGTTCCATCAGTTGCTGGACCAAGGCTCCACGGTGACATTCAAGATGGTCATCCATCCGATCACAGGGCAAGGCCAGTTCTGGCACCCTCTCCACCAGTGCTCAGGGAATTAGCTGGGGTCATCCTTATGGATTCCAGGGAATTTCTCCAGTGCCAGATTTCTTGCCAGTCACACAATGGCTCCCTTGATCAAGATATCTCCTTCCTTGCTCTCCATCTCTGTCCCTCCCCAGTCTTGACCAACCTGTTCCGTCAAGCTCTCCTCCTCTCACCCTGTCTCCCCTCCTCCTCCCTCTCTGCTTTGGTGGCAGGACTTCAACATAAGGCAGTACCCACCCTACTGCACATGCATTCAGTCCGATGTACCACTTTTATAAAAGTGACTCTTGTGTGCAAGGATAATTTACTTGAGCAGATGGGTGTTTAGGAGGAAAAGGGGCACTCAGAAAATTTGGGAGTGGAAGTCAAGTATTACCAATTCACTCTTCCTTAGAGGTGAAGTGTGGTAGGTTATTCAGTAACATTTACAGACATCTCTGAAGGCTGTCAAGTCACTAGAAGTGTAATGAAATAGATTAAAAAAGCAACCACTGTTTAATTCATACACCGAATCTAAGAAGCAATACCCTGCTGGCTCTTTAAGCTGTTAAGGAAAAGGTTAAAAGTATGAAAAGAGACAGACTCAAGGCTCTTTTCCATTGAGACAAATAACAGTTTCTACTTAACAGTTTGTGGGTATAAATTAGGAGGATGGAAGTGAGGTAGTGAATGCTGCAGTCTGAATGCTAGAATTTTGTAGGTGAAAATTTACCTCTGAATTAACTCTGTAATCTCTTTGCCAGAAAGCGTTCACTTGTTCTATTCCAAAGTGAATTTTGAAGAAAAATTGTCACAATTTGAACAGCTAACAATTTACCTGTTTTGAAATGATTGTGTCGAATATGCAAATCCACCTCCTGGTGCTACCTGCTTCTGAAGAGCAGGAAAACAAAGGAGGTGTCATGGTGGTGCCTCAGGACAGCTTCATTTACATGCAGCTTGGGTCTGAAAGAAAACATTTCCCTTGTTTCTTGGTTATTCTGGCCTCATAAGATATGAGGAGTTTTTCTCTGTTGTAGGATATTTTAGAAAACTGAGGCTACAAATCCTACCCTCTGGAGAGATTTTAATGTCATCTTCCTATGTTTCTAAGTGACATAAAGCAAAAATTCAATAAATCATTTCAATGTGACTCAATGAGACTATTTCTTCAACAACACTGAGGCTTACATCTATATACCAATCTCTCACAGCATGCTACAGTTATTCTCAGTTTTAATGGACATTTTCATTTACTGTTTTTTAATGTTTCCTCGTATGTTTTTCTTAGTCATGAGTTTCCAACTGTCTGCTTTTATACGAAGTTTCTTTGTATATGGAATTTTCACCCAAGACCCATCACTCACATGAAGATGACTTTGCAATGCCTGCATAAACTGTTTTTGTCAATCATACTATTTATTTATGAAAATTATCTAAAAATTCATATTTACTGTTATGGATAGATAGTATGTTTACAAGTCGGGTATAGTGCAGTACCTACAGAAAAATGACTGCTGAATTTGCCTAAAGGTGAGATGATTCTGCAGTTTCTGCTTCATGAAAGAGTCTGTGAGACATTCTGCAGGATACAGAAGAAAATGACTGGCAAACTGCCAATAGAGGCAGACCTGTCTTTGAAATTTCCTCCTTCATGGAAAAGTCTGCTGGATACTATGGGCCTGTAGGATGAAGATGGATGCCCTAATGATATAGAAGAACTTTGGGTGAATGTCCAGGTACCGAGATGTCTCTGCCAATTCTAGAGTTTTGGAAGTTGCTTGCAATGTATTGTCTGTTTACTTAGGAAATATCATATCCTTCTGGAGTCTTTGATGGAGTTGAAGAATTTATAGTTATAGTTTTCCTTAGTTGTGATAAAAGATAAAGTAAATATAAATATTGTAACCGCAATTCTTATTTAATACCTGTTTTGTTGTATGTAATTTTACTATGTTAAAGTTAAAATCTTCCTTTTTGTTTAAACAAAAAAGCAGAAATTGTGTAGGAGGTCTTTCTGTCTTTATGTTGCTTTCATCGGTTAAAAAAAAATTGCTTTGGGTCTGTTGATAGGGCAGAACTTAGGTAGGTGGGGAAAACTAAATTGCATGTTGGGAGGAAGGAGACAAAGTTAAAGAGAGACACTATGGAGCTGCAGCCAGAGTCAGACATGCTAAATCTTTGCCATAAGCCACTGCCATGTGACGATATACAGATGAATATAAATGGGTTAAATAAAGATGTGAGAGTTAGCCAATAAGAGGCTAGAGCTAATGGGCCAAGCAGTGATTTAATTAATACAATTTCTGTGTGGTTATTTTGGGGCTAAGCTAGCCAGGCAGCCAGGATAAACAAGAAGACCTGCAGGCCTTCCAGCAACAAGAACCATTTTCCCTGAGTCACCTTTTATTAAACCAACAGAAAACTCACTAAGACAAATCTTGATTTCCCTTTATACTCATATTTGACTATATTCTATTTTGCTAACACAACAATATTGAAAGTTTTCAAGGAGCATTTCTTTGTTAAATCATAGATTTCCTTTTGTATTTCTCTAACATGGAAAACATGGGTATTCATTAGCTATCAAATTCTGTGATGGAGACTGGGCAGCATAAGGCGCACATGTAGAATGTGTTTCTAGTTGCCTATGAAAATTACCACAAAATTGCAATAGTCTAAACAAAGAAGTTCTACAAGGTAACAATTTTCATGAGAATATCCATTTATTGTAGACCTAAAGACAGAATATTGAGGAATAATTTTTTTCCCCAACAAATGGCAAAGCAGAGTTTGAATTTAAGCAGTTGGTGTCATTTGTTGTGGGTATTGACTACCAACCACAGTAAAGTATCTGTGAAAAAGTTTTACACATTGGGTGCCTGGAGAGCTTCATGTGTAAAGCATAATCCTGCCCTTTGACAGCTCACTGTAAACAGGGAAGTTTGACAGTTAACAAGAGAAAAACTATTAGTAAAAATGAAAGGCTGTCTGTAAAACAAATTGTTGTTACTTTCAAAAAGGGAAGGAATATCAGATTGTTATAATCACAACGCAATGGTGTTGCTTCACATCAATATATACTCAAGTTAAAGCAATAATTTAGTTATAACATTAATTTCAGAGAGAAAATATGCTGTTGCAAAGTTATAGAGACAGAAACATGCAGTGCATTATGAGTGAGTCAATAATGTAAGAAGACATAATTGTTCTCACTAGGTACATACCACAAAAGACAGCACCAACATTCATAAAGCAAAAATAGACAGAACCATATATATATATATATATATATATTCCTATTAGTGTTGGAGACTAGACCATCATTCCAATAAGAAAATAAGAAAAAGAAGTCTTGAAGCTAGAAAACAACAGTGATGTCTTAGCTGATTTCAAAGATGCTGTCATGGCCTGTATGCAGGCAGCAACTGTGAATAACTTCTTCCAACTACAGTAGAACTCTCAGCTGACTTTGACAATAAGAGACATTACACAGTGTGCCAAGTCACATTTTACTGATTCAATAAAATAAAACACACAATACTTGCCTTAGCTTCTACGGAAATTAAATTAGAAATAAATTATAGAAAGACAAGCAGGAAATCTAAAATTGTTGGAGAGTTACCAACACATGCAATATAATAACAGGGTTAAAGCAGACACCTCAGGAGAATTTTAAACATTTTGATGTAACTCTGCTGGAAAAGAAACACAGACTGTCATTGTCAACTTTATAGAAGCATTGGTAAGGCAGAGGTAAAGTAGCATAGTGTTTTGGTTACAGAAATACAAAATATATTTATTTCATTGTTGCAGTTTTAGTCTGTCTTCCTTTATGATATAAAATTTTATCTTTTAACTTAAGTATTTCTTCAACACATGGTGAGCACTTTGCATTCCTCCAGTCTCTAGAAATGACATTGGGAAGAAATTGCCAAGGTGCCCGCCCTCAAGGATTTTTTTTTTTTTCGAATGAAAGATAAATAAATAAGTTGAATCTCTAGGAAGAAGGATTAGTGTTGTAATCCACCACTTGTTGGTTCCTGGCTGTTCAGCCCCAAAATAATTACACAGTAACTATAGTATTTAAATCACTGCTTGGCCCATTAGTTCTAGCTTCTTATTGGCTAAATCTTACATCTTAATCATGGATATGTGGGGGGTGTGTGCGCGTGTGTGTGTGTGTGTGTGTGTGTGTGTGTGTGTGTGTGTGTCTGTGTGCATTGTACATGTGCCTACATATGCTAGTGGAGAGAATTAGGTGAATTATAAAGTGGTTGTGTGCTACTGAAAGTGGGTACTGAAAATCAAACTGTGTTCTCTATAAGAGTAGTGTGGTCTCTAAACCACAGAACTATCTGTAAAACTCCCTAAAGATATTTTTAATAGACCATCCTTAGTATTGAAATACATTAAAGCAAGTAGGGGCTAGACATATAAGAAAGTTGGGAATGAGATGGTGAGAGCCAGTCTTGACTCAGATGTTAAAGAAGTATTCTACAGAAACATTTACCTGTTGGAAAATCCTATCGTGCAAAAAGGATAAGGTAGTGCCAAGATGCATGTGGGTTTCATTTGCAAGCACATTGTGATGAATGATTTAAGTATCAATTTCACTGATGTAAAAATCACTTAATAACCAAGATTTTGCACTTGTTTGTGAGGGATTATCTTATCTTAACTAGTTTAAATTGAAATGGGAAGACCCATGTATTGCTGGCAGCAAAATTCAATGTACTAAGGTGCCAGACAATGAAAAGGAAAGTCCTAGTTATGGGCATGCATTCATCTCCCTCTGCTTCATGATAGTGGATGCAATGTGACCAGTTGTGCCAAGCTCCTGCTGCCATGACTTACCTAATGTATTAGACCTTACTCTCAACCTGTGAGCCAATCAAACCCTTCTTTCAATTACTTATATCTCATCAGGGGTGTCAGCACAGCAAGTGGAGAAGTAAATCATATACCGACATGATCCCCTTTCTTCATGTGGACAGGAAACTTCTCATGAAAATTGGATATAGCATGGGTATTAAGCAAATGCCTCTCTAGGTATTAAATTCTCAACAAATCATTGAGAATATATTAAGGGATAAAGTGATTTAAAGGTGCTGTGACTGTCAGGAGAAGTGCTGTCTGAGAGATTTGCTAATGATTTCAATCACCCTGGAAATCATGATTACTCACCATCTTGGTGGTAAGGATCAGCTTAGCAAAACTCAAGAGAACCACACATCTCTACATACTCTAACACTTCATCTGAAGTTCTTGTAAGTAAAAATCACTACACAGCATTATAGTTTTCCTTCTTAATCAAGACATTTGTAAGAAAAATGTAAACAGATAATTAGACAGGGAAGAATGTTAATGTTATTCTTTTGGTCCCGGCCCCTTTCCACGCCCACTCCCAGCGACCTCTGGTCTCTTGGAGTCATCCTGAATCTTTTCTCTTCCCTCTCTCTCTTCTCACTGCTCCTCTTTTGTGTGTGCACAGGCGCCTCCCTCCCTCCCTCTCTCTCTCTCTCTCTCTCTCTCTCTCTCTCTCTCTCTGTCTCTCTGTCTCTCTCACCCTCTCTCCTTCTCTCCTTTAATAAAGCTTTATGCCTATTTCTTGTGTCTGTGCTGTTAAGCTGCCACCACTGCCGCCATTAATCTGCCGCCGCCGCTGTTCACCGCTGCAGCTGCCAAGCTAAAATCTTTAAGAACAACAAAATTGGTGCCACGTGACCCCCGAACCAGGTTGCTTTTCCACTCTCGCCACCAGCTTCCGGGCTCACTCAGTGAGTGTTCCCCCCACCCACGGTTGCTTCCTTTGCCAGGGTCCTGTGGATTGGTCCCAGGAGCCATTCCGCCCACCCGCACATTAGCACTGCACGCTTTCCATGCTGTGCATTCGACTGAGGACCGAGTCCTCGGTTTATCTGTTTTTCCACTTCTTATCTTTACTTTTTTCTTCTCTCAACAGTTAACCGCCACTCGGAGCGGCTCCCTCTGGCCTCTCTGGGTTCTGGGTCGCCAGAATCCAGCTAGGTCATAGCACTCAGGTCACGGGATCCCGGTGTTTGCAAGGTTCTGCATCCCACCTATATTTCTTTCAGAAGACGTTCTGATATAGGCCCTGGGTGCTTTCCGCGGGTTTTCAAGATTTTGGCTCTGGATAGCAACCGGCTCTCTGGCTTTTAAACTTCCAGCCGGCTTTTTTAATTTAGGCCGTGGCATGGTGCAGTTTTTTTTTCGGTTTCAGCCTTTTGCCCCTCCCCTCTGCGGCTTCTGTTATATCATGGCGGCTCAGCAACAGAGCAGATCATGCCTTTAGGTCCCTCTCATTAAACTTAAAGTCCTTATGGCTCAAAAATTGTATATCTTTTCCTGCAACACGTGGCTGCCGCCATCTTGGCTGAGAGCCAGGTCAGGTGACCAAGCTCTCCCAATTTCACCCTGCCTCTTCACCAGGTCTTCACTAAAGTTCTCCTGTTAACTCTGCTACATATGTTTTGTGCAAATGGTATGTCTCTGATAGGGCCCATCAGAGTCATCCACGTTGCTCAATTCCTGTTCACTCTATGTATAGTAATTGTTCATTACATCTCATTTCAGATTACAAAATCCTAAATCTCATATTTTAAACTGGTATGTACTTTTAAGTCTCTTACAAAAATGCGTTAAGCTGTTCTCTACCATTGTCAATTCTGACATTAACCTTCCATTGCCAGCAGTTTCTTTCTGCCTTTTTAGGAGTCTGGATCTTACCTGTTAAGAGCCAGTATACTGCAGCTATATTTAATCCAGCCCTCAACTGCTCAGAGATCTGGGGAATGTGATATTTAAACATTTAATTATTAAAAACTTTTCATAACAAAAAGAGACAGGTTGGCTCCTAGCAGCAGTTCTCTGTTCCCTCCAAAGAAGACAGACGTGCACAGAACAACATCCTGCAGTTTGCTTCGACTGCCGAGTGCTGGCCATTAGGCAAAACTGCCTTTCATCCAAAGACCTCCAGACATGGACAGAATCACTGGAATCGACATGCCTAGATTCTCAGGTAAAGGTAAGCCTGTCTTCCTACAGATTTCTTAGTGCACAGAGTCTTCTGGAGCCTGGCAGGACTGCACTAAATAAAAAAGGTCAAGCACAACCTTAAGCGACCATGGAGGACCCAAAAAGAGTAGCTCTGGATGCCAACCAAGTAAGTTCTCTGTCATTTTTTAACTGGTAACTCAAGTAAAATCTTATCCTTCTCAAAGATCTCTGACAGTTTGACAGCTGAGAGGTTTTACCAGCTTGAGGTTTTACCAGGTCACCTCACCAAACAAATTTCAAAACAAATTTATCTCTTAAAACTTCTGTTTTCACAAACCCAAGGAGTTCTTGTGAGTTCCAGGGAGTCGAATTAAGAAATCCATCATAAACAGGTCAGATACCCGCTCAATTCCCTGGTCCAAAAATTTTTTTTCCTTAATTTAACTTTGTTCTT
Organism: Arvicola amphibius; assembly: GCF_903992535.2. Taxonomy (NCBI): domain Eukaryota; kingdom Metazoa; phylum Chordata; class Mammalia; order Rodentia; family Cricetidae; genus Arvicola; species Arvicola amphibius. Next base: position 97,599,135 of record NC_052047.1, read on the forward strand.
TGTTCTGCCAATACCTTAGAGACACCAGACATTTCCATGCCACAGACACTGGTCAGAAGCAAAGAGACCAGCTATGCCAGGATGTGACCAGCGCCCAGCCTTTCTCTCGGGTCCCCCCCTAAAGACGATGCCCACAATCAGCCGGAAGCAGTCTTGAAAATTCACCGCCCCAATTCCTTCAAACTGTGATGTCTAATTTTTTGATTTTTATTGTAAGAAATACCTGGGGATGTTATTCTTTTGGTCCCCGCCCCTTTCCACGCCCACTCCCAGCGACCTCTGGTCTTGGAGTCATCCTGAATCTTTTCTCTTCCCTCTCTTCTCACTGCCCCCCTTTTGCGTGTGCACACGCGCCTCTCTCTCTCTCTCTCTGTCTCTCTGTCTCTCTCTCTCCCTCTCTCCCTCTCTCCTTTAATAAAGCTTTATGCCTATTTCCTGTGTCTGTGCTGTTAAGCTGCCACTGCTGCCGCCATTAATCTGCTGCCGCCGTTCACTGCCGCTCTGGTCACACGTGTTCCGCAAGTCTGTCCTGGTCACACATGTTCCGCGAGTCGCTGCGTAGCTATGCGCAGCTGCCCAGCTACTAAATCTTTAAGAACAACAGTTAAGACATCTGGTTTATGTACCCAAAAGATGGTTGACTCTGAATTTAAAAATTATATGTAATTTGAAAACATAGTTTTAAAACAACCATGCTATTTTGATTCCTAAAATGATGTGTACTTAGTGCAAAACAACAAAATCAATTATTAACTTACTGATTCCTGAAAACTGGAAATTCAATAATTAATAAGTAAATAAAAGTACTGCAGACAAAATTTTGGAAGTGTTTGTTTCTTTGTTGAATAATTAAATATGTAATTAAATTTCAAAAATAGATTTTTAAGAGAGATGTAGCATGTTGTGAAATATCAATCTATTTCTCCATTCTTTGTTAGAATGTAGCCAGAGTAACTATTCAGTGGAATTGGTATGGCATGTAGTATAGTTATCCACATAGAGATACTTGATAAAAATCATAGGGAAGGATACATTAATACTTGGGTCCTTGCCTTCAGTCACTTAGATGAACTGGACTATTAAATTTACTACTAGAGGACTAGATATATGTCTGCTAAGGGTGATATAAGAAGAAACAACTACAGTTCCTCCCTGAAACAGACTACTCAGGCAATGGCTAATAAACAATTGATTGCAATGTGGTATCATTACCTTTAGAAAGAATGAATGCCAGCTAGCCATGTTTCTTGATCCACTTCATCCTTCTGGGCAATTTTTCTATTCATGGAGAAAATGAAATTAACTCATAGTCCTTCAGGACCCCATACAGCTTCAAGCTAATATTTAATACTTGCACATGAACATGCACTGCAGGCTAGGTAACAATGTGGATGTGGTCTTATTGCATGAAAGAGTGTTTTGTATCTAGTGAGATGGAAAGCTTAGCAATTTATTCTTAATTACCAAGGAAAACAAGTGTGTAATAATGTATTTTTAGTCTTAATTTTCCTGTCTTATAAATGGGTGATAGTGCTTAGATCATTAGAACTGATTCATTGCCAATTTCTGGAGTTGAGTCCTTGCTTATACAAAACATTCCTTTATTGATAAAGTCTTTATCCTAAGAAAATCTGTGCCCAGATGACTAGTGATGTAGCTGCTATGTTGTCTGTTGTGTTTTATTTCACTTCATCCCTTACGAGTCTACATGGTACTCTCCATGCCATTTGCATTGCAGAGCACATGACAGCCTCTTATTTCCTTATAAACATCTTCAGCAGTGTACGATCCAGAAAAGAAATTCACAGTTGATTAGGATGAGTTAGAGGCAGTACTGAGGCAGGGCCATGGTTTCCTCCTGTCTGTGGTCTAGGAAGGAGAGGAAGTGTGTGGTTATTTGCACAGAGCCCAGATACAAATTAGCTTGAGGATGCTCAGGAAGACCTAAGCTTCTACATATACAAATGCTTTACTCCTTGCTCGTGTTTATTTTATTATTGAAAATATTATATTTTGTATCAGGAATCATTTAGTTATTTTACTTTTAATTTACTAATCCAACAGACTTGAGATTATAAGTATAAGAAGTAACTTGAAAATTAATTAATATAGAATGTTAATCAGATAAAGGAAGATATATTAGACTATTTATTGTTCTGTATTACACACATAAACACCTTTCTTCATTGGTTGAATAAAATCATCATAACACCTGAACTCCAACCCCAGATGAGTGAATGGTCCCTTGATAATCAGCTAAGAGAGAAAAACTGGTGTGCATATTGCTTTTAGTAAAACATCACTTCCTGTCTGAGAGAAATGATCTAGTCCAGATGTTTTCAAATGTCTCTGCACCAGGCAGATCAGAATCCTAAGGAGGTTATAGATCCTTTCTCAGGCATCTGAATCCCCACAAATTTATCTTCTTAGCTGTAAGTTCTTCTGAGTTATCTTTTGTTCTTGAGAGCTACAAGGTAGTCATAATTTGTGGCATTACAAGGAGCATTTTGTATGAAATTAGTATATTTTAAGTATTACTTTAAGTGGAATTTTGGAAGATATTGACCAAATCATTTCAAATATAATAAGTTAATTTATTTTAGAGTTCTTTTTATGAAACACATATATGTATTAAATCTTATATGAAAGCATTTATATCCATTTTATTTATTGATATTTCTAAACTCTGATATATGTTCAATTTTTCTTCCTTTATACAGATAAGTAACTGTAACTCAGAGAAGCTCAATCATTTTTTGACACCATAGAGTTAGAGACATTGAAATTATCTTACTTTGCCAATCTTATTTTAAAGATTATTGATTTAGTTTCAGAGTGAAAAAAATGATAAAAGAAAGCAAGCCAGTGTGCTTGTGTAATGTCTCATGGCTTCAGGAAGAGCACCATGGTGTTGGGCAAAAATGCACCTGTACAAACAATGTCAACTCAGGACCTGTGTTTCATTAATTTGAAAAGTAATGATACTTATTTTATGCTTCTAAAAATCAGTAATCTTTATAGGACAAGTTTTGTTTTTTGAAAGCTTTTTTTGATTTTTACTTTTTTCTCTCTCCACTCTGTTAACTTTTCTTTAATATAAATTGTGACTTTAAGTCAGTTTTGAGGCTGTTGTTGCATAGGCAATTTTCTCCATGAGTGGTTGTCACATAGTAGGTAGCAGCAGTAGGATGATGATCTCAGATGAAGTCTGTATTGTCAGTATTAATGTCAGAACAGACACAGTAAGCGTTATATTCCACTAGACAGATTGCCATTCTATCACAGTACTTTATTTGCACTGTGCAAATGATTATACAATGTATCTTCTCTAATTAACCAGTATCTCTGCAGAACAGGTTTGAACTTTCAGTCTTCATGGAAAAGATGCAGATGTTAGTTAACTAAACTTTTGTTCAATTTGTGTCTGAGATATAGTTTACAATCAAATATGTGTGTGCTATATTTTTGTTTTATGTCGTGTTTAAATACATGAACCAATGGACAGAGAATTTAAGAGGAACTTATATCAATAAGAAAATAAAAATTAAAAAATGGGCCAATTTGCTGATTATCTTAATTCTATGACTGGATTTTTTTTTAAAATAGGGTTTTGTGTGGTATCAGACTGACTTCTGATCTTTCATCCTCTACCTCTCCAGAATGAAATCATTAGTGTGTGCCACCATGCTCAACGTACACAGTGCTACAGATTAAACTGGGAACATTGCCAGTGCTTGGCCAGAACTCTACCAACTGTGCTACATTTCTAGCCTATGGACATTTTTCAAAAGATTATTTGTATTATTGTAAAGTGTATGTGTATGACCTGTGCATGGATATGTACACATGAGTTTGGTGACCATAGAAGTCTAAAGAGAGTATCAGGGTTCCCTGGAGCTTCCTGGAGTGATGTTGGGAGTAAGAGAAGGATTAGCTCTTAACCATTAAGTCATCTCCCCAGCCCAGGGCTGCATTTTTAACATTGGATTTAGACACACAGGTGACCCTGGTGCACTTAAGAGCCAAAGGTGTCAAAGGTGTCATGATTTTATTTCTCCATTCTTTGTAGAGAAAAACAGCTTTTAGTGGAGGAAGGGAAATACTGCTCAAATGTTTTTGCCTCAAGTTCGATTAACTTTAGGAGTTAGTTCCCTTAACCTAAATATTTCAAAATTTCTATGTCATTTTCCTATTCATGCTGACTAAATTGGTTTCACTATATAAAGAAGTCTGTTTGAATCCAGATAAAAATTGATTATACTCCTTTAGAGAAAATCACTTTTCATTCAAATTACAGAAGTGATTAGATTTTTGTAAAAAGAAAATTCTACTCCACTTTTCAAGAAGTTGAAGGAAATAAAGTCAGAAGCCCCATATTTTTGAATCAGCACTGGAAGTGAAAGGACTAATAGCCTCGATAACCTTGCCACAGATTTTTCTCAAATCACAAGGATAGCCATTTCATCATGTAACGAAAAACCCTAGCTTGATCATGTAACACTTTTAAAATACCAAGTATTACACTAAAAACCAAAACTATTACACCAAACTCCTTTTTGAAAATAATGTTTGAAATACATATGCGATCAGTGCATAACAAGCAGACATTTGATTTCATTATGAATGACTGGAAAGAAAAAAATAAATTGCTTCAAATAAGTGCACTAAAGATTTTATTTTCTGTTTTTCTTCAATACTACAATGATGAGCCTATGAAAGCGGTTACCTGTCTGATTAAATATCTTCACCTGCACACTGATTTACTGATATGCTATGTACACGCTGAGATGTGGCTGCCAACACTGAGGGGACACTCAAGGATAAGAGCTCCACCCTAAGGCAGTTTGTTGTTGTTGTTGATTACTAATATAGTCTTACTTAGGCACATACAATGCTTATAAGCTTCTGTCTGACCACACCAGGATAGCATTACAATGGGAGAAATTGACCATTATTTACCATACTTGTAACTGTGTCCTTAGTACTCTGAGACCAATTATTAATTTAACTCTATAATTGTGTCAAAGACTGACATGATACAATTAGACATGTGAAACCATCATTGATGCAAGTTAGTATTTACATGATAAACCCATTAATAAATGTTTCTCAGATACCCTCTGTTTGGTCGATACCCTAAACTAGTTTCCTTTTGTGTTTCTGTATTTACTTCCTATTGCAGGGCCTCACTGTATAACCCAGAGAGCTATAGATTTGTAACTCAGAGAGCTATAGATTTTGTTGGGGCAGCTGGCCCAATCCCTGCGTTCAGGGGCGTGGCTGCCCCAGGGGAGTAGGATACCCTTAGTAAGACAAAGCACGAGATGGGTTAAGTGCATGGGACCAGAAGGACAAATAGGAAAATTAAAGGCATATGTAGCTAATATTGCAGTAAATTTATGGGGTCGTGACCTATTGCAGCAATGGAATACTCAAATTAACATTCCTGCTGCCTCTAGAGCATATATTTCTGAGGAAAACATCAAAAGGTATTACAGATGGCGAAAACCAGCCATTCGGGCTGTACAAGAACACAAACCAATGGATGCCCCTCCAGAACCACCAACGGCCCTACCTCTAAAATGGTTGACTGAGAAACCGATATGGACAAAACAATGGCCTTTATCTGAGGAAAAGTTGCAAGCTTTAGAACAGCTAGTACAAGAACAATTGGATGCTCAACATATAGAAGAATCTACCAGCCCTTGGAATTCTCCTGTATTTGTGGTTAAGAAAAAATCTGGTAAATGGAGAATGGTGACGGATCTCAGAGCTATCAACAGGATTATTCAACCTATGGGCTCTTTGCAAACTGGACTTCCTCTGCCTTCTTTATTACCAAAAGGATGGCCTCTCATAGTTATTGATTTGAAGGACTGTTTCTTCACCATACCTTTACAAGAAAAAGATAGAGAAAAGTTTGCCTTCACGGTGCCTACTTATAATAACTCTCAACCTACCAAGAGATACCAGTGGACCGTCCTCTCACAGGGCATGTTGAACTCTCCCACCCTGTGCCAATACTTTGTGAATCAACCATTACAAATAATACGCAAGATGTTTCCCAAATCCATTATCTACCATTATGTAGATGACATTTTATTGTCTGATTCAAACATGGATATGTTAGAGAGACTGTTTGAAGAAGTGAAAATAGTTCTACCTAAATGGGGATTACAGATTGCTCCCGAAAAAATTCAGAGAGGAGATTCTGTTGATTATCTAGGTTATAGAATAGGCTTGCAAAAAATTAAGACACAAAAGGCACAAATTAGGAGGGATCAACTGCAAACTCTTAATGACTTTCAAAGGTTGTTGGGAGACATTTCCAGCCTTCGACCGGCTGTTGGGATAACACCTGATATGATAATTCACTTAAGCAAAACCTTAGATGGGGAAAGAGACCTAAACAGTTCCAGAGAGTTAACAGCTGAAGCAGAAAAAGAACTGACAATGGCTGAAGAAAGATTGCAAGAAGCACATGTGGATAGGGTGAATCCATAACTCAGTTGTATTTTCATCATATTGCCTTCAAAAATTTCTCCTACAGGAATTTTAATGCAAAGAGATGATATTATCTTAGAGTGGATCTTTCTACCTCATAAGCCAAGTAAGAAATTAAAAACCTATGTGGAAAAGGTTTCTGAACTAATCATAAAAGGCAAATTGAGACTTCGTCAACTAGCAGGCATAGACCCAGCAGAAATCATAGTGCCTTTCACTGCTGATGAGATACGAAAATTGTGGGAAGATAATGAACCATGGCAAAGAGCTTGTGCTAACTTTTTAGGAGAAATTAATAACAACTATCCAAAAAGTAAGCTGGGCGGTGGTGGCGCACGCCTTTAATCCCAGCACTCGGGAGGCAGAGGCAGGCGGATATCTGTGAGTTCGAGACCAGCCTGGTCTACAAGAGCTAGTTCCAGGACAGGCTCCAAAGCCACAGAGAAACCCTGTCTCGAAAAAACAAAAAAAAAAAAAAAAAAAAAAAAAAAACACACACACACACACACACAAAAAAAACTATCCAAAAAGTAAAAGGCTTAACTTTATAAAGAGAACTTCTTGGATTCTTCCTCGAATTGTCCGTGATGCTCCAATAACTGGAGCCCGCACGTTTTATACTGATGCTAATAAATCAGGGAAGGCAGGCTACAAATCAGAAGACTTGAGTAAGGTGGAACAAAGTCCTTACGATTCTGTCCAAAAGGCAGAGTTATTTGCCATTCTTATGGTGCTAAGGGATTTTAAGGAACCTCTTAACATTATTGCTGACTCACAATATGCAGAAAGAGTTATCTTACATATTGAAACTGCTGAATTCATACCTGATGATACTGAACTAACCTTATTGTTTATCCAGGTACAAGAAATGATCAGGAACAGACTTTGCCCTATGTATATAACACACATCCGATCCCATATGGGTCTGCCAGGTCCTTTAGCACGAGGTAAAGCAGATATTGATCAGTTATTGATTGGTAGTGTGCTGCAGGCTTCCTAATTTCACAAAAAGCATCATGTCAATAGCAAAGGCTTGAAGAAAGAGTTTTCTATTACATGGCAACAAGCTAAGGAGATCGTAAAGAAATGCCCTACTTGCTCTTTCTATAACCAAGCACCACTGCCTGCAGGGACTAACCCAAAGGGCACTAAAAGGAATGAAATCTGGCAGATGGATGTGTTCCATTTTGCAGAATTTGGAAAATTAAAATATGTACACCATACCATTGACACTTATTCAGGATTCCAATGGGCAACTGCTTTAAGCTCAGAAAAGTCCGATTCAGTAATCACTCACTTATTAGAAGTTATGGCCATCATGGGTATACCTGCACAAATAAAGACGGATAATGGTCCAGCTTATGTCTTTAGGAAAATGAAACGGTTTTTTGCTTATTACAACATTAAGCATGTTACAGGTATACCCTACAATCCTACAGGTCAAGAAGTCATTGAAAGATCAAATAGGACTATAAAGGATATGTTGAACAAGCAAAAGAGGGTGGAAAATACCCCCAGAAATAGATTACATAATGCTTTACTAACCTTGAATTTTCTCAACGCTAATGAGAAGGGGACAACAGCTGCAAAAAGACATTGGATAATGGAAAAGTCTGCTGAATTAAATCAACCAGTTTATTTCAAGGATGTGCTGACCTCACAATGGAAGCCAGGGGATGTGCTGTGTTGGGGAAGGGGTTTTGCTCTTGTCTCCACAGGAGAAGAAAAATCGTGGATACCATCAAAGTTAATAAAAGTTCGGTTTGAAGAGGAGAAGTCCCTTGGAAAAGAAAAATAACAATAACAATTCATGCACAAGGATGGTGAACATACTGATGGTAAGAGACCTATAGTTCGGGGGCAGGGTTCTTTTCTTATCCCCACAGAGGGACCCTGGATACCTTGAACACTGATGGATGGAAACCAATTGCAACCCAACAAGGATCAGCATTAACATTGGGTAAGCTCCGTGAGTATAAAAAACAATTTTTGAATGTGTGTCAATATGCATTTCTTTATAGATATTTAGAGCTGGTTTCTTGGAGTTGGACTCTGGCCCAGTCCCTCTCCAATTCCAAGCTTGTTTATAAGAGATTTCTCAGAATTTCTGTCTCAGGTTAGGAGTCATGTTATGAGACAGAATACTAATAACAATAATGTTGATAATGGTACCAATATATTCGCCTTCTTTGCCTTCCTTCATATCTATGGTTGTCTTTAATGCACCTTTCATTGAAGATATGCACATATATGTCTGTATGAGTCTTTGTAGATAATGCTTATCCTTCTCGCAACAAACGACACAATTTTTCTTCAGTAACCTTTGCAGTTACCAGGATGAAGATGGAGCCCCGCAACATCAACTCCAACTGGTTATTATGACGTCATGTTTTTGTAGCGCTAATATTTGGCCTGTTTTTTGGTATCAACTGCACAGAACACTTTTGAATAGTGCACATTTTTGACAACATTCTGGCCTGATTTCCTCAAAATATTCAAAGGCTGGACACATTTTTCCTAGATGAAATGTTACCCTGGGTACTCTACCATCATTTGCTTTCACAGGAACCCCTGAGAAGAAAAGTCGCCCCTATGTCAGCTGGAAGCAATCTTAGATGACGACGCCCCCCCCTCCCAACAAAGTTTACCTTCAGGTTTAGGGACACTAATTGGTGGCTGGTATAGGGTTGTCGGGTTGTGGAAGGCTTTATATGGACTCAGGGATATAAATTATGTGTGTGTGTATATATATATATATATATATATATATATATATATATATATATCAAAAAAGGGGGGAGGGATTAACTGGTGATCTGAAGGAATAATTGATTTTTGTGAGTTATTGTTTTTTTGAAAAACTATATGAGTGTTGATTCTTGTATATTGATATATTGAACATTGTATGAGAGTATGATACTACCTCTGTTTGAAACAATTGTTATATTGACATTGTTTACTATATTGCAATGTACATCTCTACCTCTGATATTATTTATGTAATGACATTGTTTACTATATTGCAATGTACATTTCTACCTCAGATATTATTTATGTAATGACCCTATTTACATTTGGAAATCATTGTCTTCATTTATTGTACAGTTGTCTATTCTATTAGTCATACAGTTAGATAAGTGTTGAGAATTATATGTTGGTCATAGTTATATTTAGGATAATCAGGTTTTTTTAGACACATAGAGGTTGTATTTAGTATAGATAGCATAATCTTCAACCTCTTTGAAGAGCTGTAGAACATGGCCTTTAATCTAACCTAGAGTTTTGTAATTATGAGACACAATCACTCCTGGCAACAATGCTCTACTCCCGAGAGAACGTTAAGCACCAAAAACACTCCACTGGGAGTTTGTCTTCTACTTGGCAGAACTGGCCTTGGGGCAAAGAAAAGCCCATACCTCCATTACTGACTAAGCTACAAAATATCCATAAGTGGATAAAACAGAATTGTCTTATCTTGCCAAGACAGGATAGGATAGTTCTACTAAAGGTTCCTTGCCGTTGTATAATGGTATGTCAGGTTTTTTCAGGCCTCAGCCAAAGTTGGTTGCCTCAACATTGCTATCAAGATTTCGTGTGGTTGCCCAGGTAGTCGATTGTCTCTGTCTTCTGTTGCACATTTTGGAAGTTTCTCGTTTGTGCTTCCTGGTTGCTTTGGTAATATTACTTTCCTTCTCAGATCTTTGATGGGGTTGAAGATTAGATAATGGTAGCTACCTTCTACATTATTTAGACTTCCCAAAGTAGAGTGATCAGTAAAATTTTTTTCTTTGTTATATGCTCCTCGCCTGATATTGTTTACTTCTTGTAATTTTATATGATCTATTCCCATTGTATATAGTTGTATTTGGTTTCTGAATCTGCCTTATTTAGACAAAAGGGGGAGATGTTGGGGCAGCTGGCCCAATCCCTGCGTTCAGGGGCGTGGCTGCCCCAGGGGAGTAGGATACCCTTAAAAAGTATCGGGGCGCCGGAAGGAGCCCTGTTTTGCTATTCCCCGCGTTACCTTCTGCTCCGCTGGACCCTTGGTTCTGTAAGTTCCCTTATTTCCCCTTTTATTAAAACTGATTTATTATAAAAGGACTATTTTGGTTATTTCCAAACCCCTTCGACCGCCGGTACCCGCCGGTTCCCCCCGGTACAAGATTTGTAGATAGAAAGATGATGCATACAATGATTGGTGGATAGATGATAGGCACAAATAGACGTGTGTTTATAAGAAGGGATGGGGCAGGGAAGAGAGATATTTTCAAGACAGGGTCTTACTCTATAGCCTAGGCTAGTCTCAAACTTGCTGTGTAATCTTGGATGGCCGCATTCTTGAGACAATCCTCTTGTTTCAGATCCTAGTTGTTGGGATTAAAAATGGAAACCATCAAGTTGTCATTTTGGGCAAAATGTCATTTTAAATGTATGAATATTGCTGCTTTGAAGCTAAAAGAGTGAAATATGTATTTACAAATCTTCATTTTAGGTTGAAACTAAGTTTCAGTTCTGGCTTTCTTCATTAGGCCCATGTTTATAACTAAGAAGGATGATTTCATTTTCCTGTGTTGTGTATATTACTTTCTGTTGTAATTAAATATCATGACCAAAAGCAACCTAAAGAAGAAAGAGTATACTATGGTTTGAATTCTTGAGGGATAGTGTCCGTCAAAGCAGGTGAGTCATGGCAGGGGAGTTGGGTGAAGAAACAGCTGATTATATTTTATCCACATAAGGAAGCAGGGCTAAAGAAAGAGACAGAGACATGGAGACACATGGTGAGACAGGGGTGGGATGGGGAAATAAAGAAGAAAGTGGAAAAAGAAGAGAGGAGAAGGAAGAGGAGATGAGAAGAGAAAAGAAAAGAGAGGAGAGGGGAGGACCAGAGAGGAAAGGGGACAGAAGGAGAAGAGAAGAGAAAGGAGAGAGTGAACACAATGGAATGAGATTTTATAAAGCTTCAAAGCTTACCCCCATGACCTATTTTCTCTAGCAAGGCACCACCTGCTTAATGTCACAAACAGCACAACCTAAATAACCCAAACAACACCATTAGTTGGAGAACAAATGTTGAAACACATAAACCTAGTGGGAATTTTTCTTACTCAAACTTTTACATGAAGCAAAGACATCAAAGAGTAAGGATTAAGAAATAAAATTTCTACTCAACTTAGAAGGATCAACAGAAATATTTATAGCAAATTCATCAATTATTCTTAATATTTGGAACATATTTTTATGTAATTAAATTTGATGCATAGTTGCAACTAGTGTAAAACAGTCCTAGAAAAGTCTTTCATGTAGGGGAACATGAAACATGAACATGAACATGGAGTGCAAGTGAACAAACTCAGAAGGAACAATTTCTAAAGGTTAAATTGTGGTATCAGTGAAGACGGGGGCTTCTGGTATGAGAGGGGAAGTCAGTATATGGAAACTATAATGTGTTCTGATTTTTGATAAAAGTGTGTTATGATAAAAGTCATCCTCAGGATTGAGGTAAATAGGCAATAGTGTAAGATGTTACCTGAGTAGGTGACCCTAATGATGAAGATGGCAGGGCCTGTATGCCCTAGAATCCAAACCCCCTTTTTTATACATTATCCACCAGGTCCACATTGGCAATTCTCCTGTCTAACATGAATCTGGTTCTCTTGAGCCAGAAATAGCTTTCTTAGTGTTACAGGTTACAATAAAAGGTTTATTGCAATTGTTTTTGTGCCTTGTTTACCACCTTTAAAGAGATGTGTTTTTCCCTTAGGAAGTCTTTCCCTTTCTTGCAGATAAAAACATATTATGTTTTCTGGTAGTGATACAAGGGCAAACAATATCCTAGGAACCACATGATAACTATGCCTTTTATGTGCTTTCTTTTGTATTTTAATGTACTCTAATAGGAAACAAACTTTCAAATAATCTCAAAGAGAAAACAGAAGTAATTGGGCTTACAAAAATCAGTCTGAACATATATTTGTTCCACGAATTAATGAAATCTTCCAGATACGAGAAAGAAATGAATATAATACATCTCAATATAATGATCAAGTCTGATTTTTAACAGGAATGGGTAAGGAAATGACAGTTTGCTACCAATATCTGTTCATATTGATACTTTATGAAATAATTTTTAATATTTCAGTGACAAAAATAATACAAAGTTTCAAAGAAGATCAAATGGATTAAAACTAAGGAATAAAGGAACTTGAGATTTTATGAATTACAAGGAAAAAAGTTTTAAAAGTATTCCTCTGGAATGTCAGCAGCAGAAAGGGTAGATAACTAACCTTCTGTTCCTATCAATATGGCTTACCAAAAAAGTCACTAACATCTTTGATGTACAGAATTTACTTTTCCCCAAAGTTTTACTCAGAGAGCAAATATGGATGCTGAATAGAGTCTGACTTGGAGAAATCAGGTTGAACAAATTTATATTAATGTTTCCCACAATAAAGATGGATTTAGATCTTGGCTACATTTTCTTGTGGTACATTTGTAACTACTCACAGAGTAAATATATTGAGTGAACCTCTAGACAGATTACAGTACTCTATTTTTGTTATAGTCCATCAGGAAAGCAATATTCTTCATGGTAAATCTGAACTGAAAATTCTCAGATATTTAATGGATTTCACAGCATGAGTGTTATCCTAGATTCATCAAGAAAAAACACTATTCTGAGATCTTTATGTTGTAAACCTTGGGGACACAAACAAAAAGAAAACCACCTGAAAGCGCTCATTAACATTTTATCAATACATGCTTAGATGTTTTCCAGCACCTTGCTAGCAAGCATACACAAAAAAATATGACAGGTTCAAGTCTCCACAGAAATACCAACAGGAAGGTGTCATTTTTTTAGACTCTTACTGAGGCATTTTAAAGGGTAGAAGGTTGACATAAGCTCTTGTATCTCTGGTCTTGCAGCACTATTGTAAATAAGACTTGCTGTCAGGAATAAGTGAATAAGGAGAGGTTTTTGGCTCACAGGTGCATAAAGCATTCAAGTAGACTAGAATAGCTCTAATTGCCTTCACAGTAATGTCACTAACAATTATATTATATTAAATGCTTATTTTTAATTATTTAGAGAAGGTGTTCAAAACATTAAAAATATATGAAGAGCTTTGATAGCCTTTGGCAGCTCTTCATGAGCTGGGAGGTAAATTTGTTTTTAATTATATATATTTGCATATCTGGATATGTGTATGTAAGTTGCAGGTGCCTCAGGAAGCCAGAGAGGAAGATAGATTCCCTGGAGCAGGAGTTGAAGGTAGTTGAGAGCTGCCTGATGTGGGTATGGGAAACTGAGCTTCAATCCTCTGGAAGAGTAGAGAGACCCACTAACTATAGAGACTGTTATCTAGACTCCAAATTTAATGATTTTATGAAGGGGAAGCCTAGCCCAAAACCTTGTTTTGTAAGGCGTGTCCCTCTTAGGCGTGTCCCTCTTAGGCGTGTCCCCCTTAGGCTAATATTGACTTATAAAATCTTGCGGGCCTGCGGCCTGCCTGCTCTTTGTTTTCCTGCCCTCCTCGCTGGAACCTTGGATTTGTAAGTTCCCTTTCCTTTCCTTTATTAAAACTGAATTATATATATTAAAGCTTGTCTGGTGAATCATAACTGCCGATCAACCACGCACCTTCATTTGGCGTCCAACTCGGGCATTTGGGAGCCTTCAGCTCCAGTTCCCACACTGCGTGGCAAGGATTCGGCCTTGGGCTCTTGATTGCTTCAGAGCAGTTTCCCAGACTAGCCTGTCCCAGCCCCGCTTGTACGGAGCAAAGGACGTGTGTGTGCGCGGGTGACTCAGTCCGAGCTCGCTAACCCCTCAGGCAGCACCAGTCCCGGCTGAGTTCGGCCTGGGCCCTGACCTGCCGGAGACTAGCGGTTACTGCCGGAGTCCCAACATTCGAGCTCCGCTGGTACTGCAGACTCGGTTTGGCCGAGCGGTTATTGCCCTAGCGACCTACTGGCAGGGAACGGTCATTTCAGGTAAAATTTCTTTTGATTAAAAAAAAAAAAATGTCTGACCATATCACCGTTGAAAGCTTCTGCAATCTATTTAATTATACTATGGTAGAAATATTACAGGATACATATGATATTCCCATAACTTGGATGTTTATAGGGCTTGCAATTTTTCTCATATTTGGTTTCTCCCTTACATGGTTTGAAAATAGAAAAATGATAAAGTCCTTACAGAATGAAACCAGGATTCTTAGGACAGAGGTTGAATGCTTAAGAAAGGGCACAACTGTTTTGAGTGACAACTTTAAGTCGGTCGAGGTATTTGCAAAAACAATTCAGACTGACACCAAGAAAGAGTTTGAAGGTCTCAAGGAAGGGAATAGGGCTTTGTCTGATATGACTCGGTCAAATGAGCAAAATTTAGAAAAACTACAGTCTGATATTAAGGAGAGACTCATTGCTGCGGAGGAGAGAACAGCTGATTTGGATCGTAAACTTCAGTCCCTGTCTGAAACATTATCAGAGAGAATTAAAACTGCTGAATGTGAAAATCGGACTTTGTCTAAAGGATATGACAGATTGGCTGACAGATTGTCAATACAAGAAGGCACAATTCATGCCATGAAAATTCTATCCAAGGATGAGATACTAACTCTACTGGACAAACTTCATGTTTTGGAATCCTCCATAAAGGCCTTGGAGCATAATTCTGGACAGGAGATCCAGGCCTTACAGAAGGCAATAGTAAGCAGATTAGAAAAGATTGAGGAAATTATAGAACAGGAGCAAATGGTACAAAGGCGAAATTTAACTCCGTCAATGAGTAAAACTCTCCGGGATAATTTCCATAAAGTTCTACCTGCCTTTCCAATAGTAACGTCAGAAAAGGTGACTGGTTCCAAAAACCCTAAAGTCATCAAGGAATATACATGGGAACCCGTCCGTATGAATGATCTCAAAGAAATTAAACAAGCCATTATGAACTTTGGGCTACATTCGTCCTTTGTTAGAGAGATGCTCAAAACTTGGTCTATAAGCAATAAGGCAACGCCCCATGATTGGGTACAATTAGTATCAGCTGTTCTAGAGAGTGGGTCACAATTAAATTGGAAATGCATGTTCAGACAAGAGGCTAAACTTTTAGAACAGCAGGAAAGAGCAAAGGGAATTGAGATCTCCCTAGATCGAATTCTAGGTGAAGGACTTTTCTCCGATCCTCTGGAACAAGCGAATTATGATGAACACACCTTATCCATATGTACTACAGCAGCCTTAAAGGCTTGGGACAGGGTTCAAGACCCAGGACAGAGACTGGAATCATATATCAGAGTTAAACAGGGTCAGAGAGAACCCTTTAGTGATTTTTTACAAAGGCTAACTAAAGCTGTACAGATAGGGATATCTGACCCAGAAGCAAGACGTATAATAATTGAATCTTTGGCTTATGAGAATGCCAATGTGGAGTGTAAAAGGATCCTGGGGCCTTTAAAGATGAGATCAGCGCCCTTGGACGAATGGGTCTTACATACAATGAATGTTGAATCATTTGACTATGGCACTGAAGCATGGGTCGAAGAAGCAATTTCTAATGCAAAAAGGAGGCATCAAGTTACCAAATGTTTTAATTGTGGCAAGATGGGACATATTAAAAGGAATTGCAGACAACGGATTTTCAGAAATAATAATAATAATAATAATAATAATAACAATAATAATAATAATGCCTCTTCTAGAAATAACAGACGTAGAAGGACTCAGCCTTCAGGTATATGTAGGAGATGTGGAAAAGGCAGACACTGGACAAATGAGTGCAGGTCAACAAGAGATAGACAAGGCAACCTGTTGCCACTGGGAAACTCAATGGGGGGCCTCTCGCAGGCCCCCATGGCGAATGTGGTCCAGTCATTTCCAGTTACTGCCGAGAACATGCCTCGTCAAGAAAATTAGAAAGCCCCATGCCTGCTGTTAAAAGCAAAAATGGCCTGAAAGATGAGTTACGTGTATTTTGGCAGACTTTTATAAATGAACAAAGACCAAAGTTAAGAGTGTGTGTAAATGGCATTTTTATTACTGGCCTACTGGACACAGGTGCGGATGTAAGTATCATTACTCCAGAATCTTGGCATCCGTATTGGCCTCTTCAGGATGTAAATGTTCAGTTCCTGGGAATTGGAACCCTATCTCAAGTAAGGCAGAGCACGAGATGGGTTGAATGCATAGGGCCAGAAGGACAAATAGGAAAATTAAGGCCATATGTAGCCAATATTGCAGTGAATTTATGGGGCCGTGACCTGTTGCAGCAATGGAATACCCAAATTAACATTCCTGCTGCTTCTAGAGCCTCTATCACTGAGGGAAATATTAAAAGATATTACAGAAGGCGGAAACCGGCTGTTCGGGCTGTACAAGAATGCAAAGCAATTGATGGCCCTTCAGAGATACGAACAGCACTGCCTCTAAAATGGTTGACTGAGAAACCAATATGGACAAAGCAATGGCCATTAGCTGAGGAAAAGTTGCAGGCTTTAGAACAGCTGGTACAAGAGCAATTAGATGCTCGACATATAGAAGAATCTACCAGCCCTTGGAATTCTCCTGTATTTGTTGTTAAGAAAAAATCTGGTAAGTGGAGAATGGTGACAGATCTCAGGGCTATCAATAAGGTTATTCAACCTATGGGCTCTCTGCAATCTGGAATTCCTCTGCCATCTTTATTACCAAAAGGATGGCCTCTCATAGTAATTGATTTAAAGGATTGTTTCTTCACTATACCTTTACAAGAAAAAGACAGAGAAAAGTTTGCCTTCACAGTGCCTACTTATAATAACTCTCAACCTACAAGGAGATACCAGTGGACCGTCCTCCCACAGGGCATGTTGAACTCTCCCACCCTGTGCCAATATTTTGTAAATCAACCATTGCAAATAATACGCAAGCAATTTCCCAAGTCTATAATTTATCATTACATGGATGATATTCTGTTATCTGATTCAAACATGGCTACTTTAGAAAGACTGTTTGAAGAAGTAAAAATACTTTTACCTAAATGGGGATTGCAGATTGCTCCTGAAAAAATTCAGAGAGGAGATTCTGTTAATTATCTAGGTTATAAAATAGGTTTACAAAAAATTAAGACACAAAAAGCACAAATTAGGAGAGATGGTTACGGACTCTCAATGACTTTCAAAGGTTGTTAGGAGACATTTCCAGCTTACGACCAGCTGTTGGCATAACACCTGATATGATAATTCATTTAAATAAAACCTTGGATGGTGAAAAAGACTTAAACAGTCCCAGAGAATTAACAGCTGAAGCAGAAAAGGAGCTGAGAATGATTGAAGAGAAATTACAAGAGACACATGTGGACAGGGTGAATCCAGAGCTCAGTTGTATTCTCGTCATATTGCCTTCCAAAATTTCTCCTACAGGAATTTTAATGCAGAGAGATGATATTATCTTAGAATGGATCTTTTTACCACATAAACCAAGTAAGAAAATAAAAACTTATGTGGAAAAAGTCTCTGAATTAATTATAAAAGGCAAATTGAGACTTCGTCAACTAGCAGGCATAGACCCAGCAGAAATTATAGTTCCTTTCACTGCTGATGAACTAAAAAAATTGTGGGAAGATAACGAACCATGGCAAAGAGCTTGCGCTAATTTTTTGGGAGAAATCAATAACAACTATCCAAAAAGCAAGAGGCTTAACTTTATAAAGAGAACTTCTTGGATTCTCCCCCGAATCATCCGTGATGCTCCAATAACTGGAGCACGTACATTTTATACTGATGCTAATAAATCAGGGAAAGCAGGTTACAAATCAGAAGATTTGAGTAAGGTGGAACAAAGCCCTTATGATTCTGTCCAGAAGGCAGAATTATATGCCATTCTTATGGTGGTAAGGGATTTTAAAGAACCGCTTAATATAGTTACTGATTCACAATATGCAGAAAGAGTAATCTTACATATTGAAACTGCTGAATTTATACCTGATGATACAGAACTAACCTCATTGTTTATCCAGGTACAAGACATGATCAGGAACAGGCTTTGCCCTATGTATATAACACACATCCGATCTCATACGGGTCTGCCAGGTCCTCTAGCAAAAGGTAATGCAGAAATTGATCAATTGTTGATTGGTAGTGTGCTGCAGGCCTCTGAATTTCATAAAAAACATCATGTCAATAGCAAAGGCTTGAAGAAAGAATTTTCTATTACATGGCAACAAGCTAAGGAAATTGTAAAGAAATGCCCTACTTGCTCTTTTTATAACCAAACACCACTGCCTGCAGGGGCTAATCCAAAGGGCACTCAAAGGAATGAAATCTGGCAGATGGATGTGTTTCACTTTGCAGAATTTGGCAAATTAAAATATGTACACCACACCATTGACACTTATTCAGGTTTTCAATGGGCAACTGCTTTAAGCTCAGAAAAAGCTGATTCAGTAATCACTCATTTATTAGAAGTTATGGCCATCATGGGTATACCTACACAAATAAAGACGGATAATGGTCCAGCTTATGTTTCTAGGAAAATGAAACAGTTTTTTGCTTATTACAATATTAAGCATGTTACAGGTATACCATACAATCCTACAGGTCAAGCAGTCATAGAAAGATCAAATAGAACTATAAAGGACATGTTAAACAAACAGAAAGGGGTGGAAAATACCCCTAGAAATAGGTTACATAGTGCTTTATTAACCTTGAATTTTCTCAACGCTAATGAGAAGGGGACAACGGCTGCAGAAAGACATTGGATAATGGAAAAGTCTGCTGAATTAAATCAACCAGTTTATTTCAAGGATGTGCTGACCTCGCAGTGGAAGCCAGGAGATGTGCTGCGTTGGGGAAGGGGTTTTGCTCTTGTCTCCACAGGAGAGGAAAAATTGTGGATACCGTCAAAATTAATAAAGGTTCGGTTTGAAGAGAAGAAGCCCCTTGGAAAAGAAAAATAATTCATTCACAAGGATGATGATCATACTGATGGTAAGAAAAGCATATAGGTTGGGGGCAGGGTTCTTTTCTTATCTCCACAGGAAACCACTCATCTTCAAAGAACTTAAGGGACCCTGGATATTTAAATACTGATGCATGGACACTAGTTACAACCTAATATGGATCAACACAGAACCCGAATATGTTTAGTAAGTATAAAACATTTTTTTACATATATACTGTGCCTTTATTTATATGTATATAGAGCTGGTTTTGGAGTTGGACTATGGCTCAGTCCTTCTTCAATTCCAAGCCTGTTTATAAGAGATATCTCAGAGTTTCTGTCTCAGGTCAGGAGCCATGAAATGGGACAGAATAGTAATAATAATAATAATAATAATAATAATAATAATAATGATGATGATGATGATGATGATACTTGATAAACTTTCTTTGCCTTTCCTCATATCTGTCTGTCTTTATTATACCTTCCATCGAATATATATGTCTGTATATGTCTTTGTAGATAATGTTTACCTTTCCTGTAACAAACAACAAATTTTCCTTCAGTAATCTTTGAAGTTTCCAGGATGAAGATGGGGCCCCACAACATCAATTTCACCTGGTTACTATGACGTCATGTTTTTAATAGCGCTAAAATTAGACCTTTTTTTGGTTTTTTTTTTTTTTTTGGTACCAACTACACAAGACAGTTTCAAATGGTGTACAATTTTGACAACACTCTGGCCGGACCGGACCTCCTCAAAACACTCAGAGGCTAGTTACAATTTCCTCGACAAAATGTTATTCTGGGAATTTTACCATCATTTGCTTTCATGGAACCCCCTGAGAAGAACGTCGCCCCCATGTCAGCTAGAAGCAATCTTAGAGGACGACGCCCCCTCTCCCAACAGAGTTTGCCCTCTGGTTTAGGGACATCATTTAGTAGATGGTATAGGGTTGAGGGGATGGGGGAGGTATTATATGGACTCAGGGGTGTTTATGAAAAAAAAAGGGGGGGGAATTACCTGGTTTGATGGGATGATTGGTATTTGTGAATTATTGTTATTAGAAAATTGCATTGGTGTTGATTCTTGTATATTGAACATTGTATATGAGTATGCTTCTACCTCTATTGTATGAGAGTATGCTTCTACCTCTGTTTAAAACAATTGTTATATTGAGATATTTATCATATTGCAATGTACATTTCTACCTCTGATATTATTTGTATAATGACATTGTTTACGTTTGGGGATATTGTCCTCATTTATTGCACAGTTGTTTTTCAGGTTTTTTAGATACATAGAAATTATATTTAGTATAGATAGTATAATCTTCAACCTCTTTGAAGAGCTGTAGAACATGGCCTTTAATCTAACCTAGAGTTTGGTACTTATGAGACACAATCACTCCTGGCAACACCACTCTACTCCCGAGAGAATGTTGAGCACCAAAGACACTCCACTGGGAGCTTGTCTTCTTCTTGGCAGAAGTGGCCTTTAGGCAAAGAAAAAGCCCATACCTCGACCACTGACAGAGTTTCAGAGTATCCGTAAATGGATAAAAACAGGATTGTCTTATCTTGCCAAGACAGGGTTGGACAGTTCTACAAAAAGTTCCTTGCCTTTGAAAAATGTTATGTCAGTTGTGTTAGGCCTTAGCCAAAGTTGGTTGCCTCAACATTGCAAAACGAAACTTTGGGTGACTGCCCAGGTAGTTAGTTGTCTCTGTCATTTGTTGCACATTTTGGAAGTTTCTTGTTTGTACTTCCTGGTTGCTTAAGTAATATTACTTCCCTTCTCAGATCTTTGATGGGGTTGAAGATTAGATAATTGTAGTTACCCTCTACATTATTTAGACTCCTTGAAATAGAATGCTTAGTAAAACTTTTGTTATATGTTTCTTCTTAATATTGTTTGTAATTTTATATTTATTATTTGTTCCTATTGAATATAGTTGTATTTGGTTTGGTTCTGTCTTATTTAGACAAAAGGGGGAGATGAAGGGGAAGCCTAGCCCAAAACCTTGTTTTGTAAGGCGTGTCCCTCTTAGGCGTGTCCCTCTTAGGCGTGTCCCCCTTAGGCTAATATTGACTTATAAAATCTTGCGGGCCTGCGGCCTGCCTGCTCTTTGTTTTCCTGCCCTCCTCGCTGGAACCTTGGATTTGTAAGTTCCCTTTCCTTTCCTTTATTAAAACTGAATTATATATATTAAAGCTTGTCTGGTGAATCATAACTGCCGATCAACCACGCACCTTCAATTTTAAACCAGGCAATATCTTCATTTTGGAATCTAGGCAAATCATTTGGGTTTTTAAAACATGATATTTTATAAGACCACACAACCCTGGCAAGGATTTAGGACGACATTGTTGTTGCTCTCAAGCCTTTGTGGATGGCTTGGTTGTTTGGTTTTCTTTCCAGTACGGTCAACATCATTCTTCTATGACATTTTACTCTTCCATTCTGGAAAAATCTGCAATATTATCATCTGTTGCTTCTTGTGCACAGATAGAATATTCCTGTTCTGAGGAAGTGTTTGCCATTCTAAAATGAGAAACTTATTTTCAATCCTTACTGTATTTATAACTTCACAGGCAAATGCTCACAGATATTAGTGCAGAGCTGAAACAAAACTAATAACTGTGGTTTTACATGGAAATCATAACGCCTGTTGCAGTCCACATGCCACTCTCACTAGGTCACTTCTTCTTTATGGTCTTTCTGAGGAATCCTATTATTAGGTTAACATGTCAAGGTGAAGGCATTCTGCTGTGTGTAATGAGGAATTAATAAACTAAACCCTGCTTTCCTGTATTCCACGAAAGTTCCACGAGTCATCATATTACTTTCCCCAGCCTATTTTTAATCTGTAATAGTGATTCTCAAACTTCATAAAGCTTTGACTCTTTAGTACAGATGGAATTTTACCCAGTAAGCCACAGCTATGTGGCAATACACAGATTAATGTCAATGTGTTAACTTAGGATATAAGTTAGCCAGAAATACACTTAAGCTATTGGCCAAAAAGTATTACAATTGATACAGATTTCTGTGTGATTATATCAGGAGTCTGTGTGGCCAGGAAATGAACAAGCAGCCTCTGACAACAATCAGTACCCAATGTATAGCTAGACAAAGTTATTTTTATTTCTACTTTGTACTTGTAATTTTGTTAACTATGAATCTTAATGTAGTTATCTGACATGCAGGATATCTAATATGCAACCCCTG
Organism: Arvicola amphibius; assembly: GCF_903992535.2. Classification (NCBI taxonomy): domain Eukaryota; kingdom Metazoa; phylum Chordata; class Mammalia; order Rodentia; family Cricetidae; genus Arvicola; species Arvicola amphibius. Next base: position 97,621,789 of record NC_052047.1, read on the forward strand.
TGAAAGGGTTTCTTGACACCACCAACAGGGTCATGACCCACATGATGAGAACCACTGATCTACAAACTGCTTCTCTGTACAAAATTAATGAGTCACTTCTAGCACATTCTTTCTAAGACAAAGCCTAATTGTTTCTTACTATCACGAGCATTTATTCACCCCTATTCTGTGCAGTCTTTCTCTAGGAAATGCAATTTTATATCCAATATTTTTGTATTTGTATATGTACAAAACCAAAATCTTTTGTAGAAACAAAGGAACAACTTAAAGTGATGTTATTAAACATTTAATATAAATTGCTATATCACCATCCATTTTTTGTAAGCAATTCACACAGCTAGGTAGACTAAAATTTTTGCCTAATGTTTATATTTGATAGGGACATTGGCACGCTGATAGAATAAAATTTATTAGTGCTCAACTGTTTGGGGAAAAAAAGCAAAGTGAAGAAATATTCCAAAGCCAGGTATTGTTGTACACACTTGTGATTTAAAACTTGGGAGGGTGAAGCAGAAATACTGCTATAAACTTGGAATAAGCTTGACCCAAAAAGCCAGTAGCTGGACAGTCAGTGTGGTGCAGCAATTTCATATTTCACAATAATAAATGAAGAAATACTGCAAAAAGAAAAATAAAATTATGAAACAAAATATCTTCACAAGATATTTTCACAACAATAAATAAACACTACAAAAAGAGTCCTAAAATATGAAACAAAATATCATCACAAGAGCTCAAGAAGGGCATTACCCGAGTTTAGCTGAAGTGAGAAGAAAAGGTCATTTAAAGAGAGTGGGAACTGCTCATGCAGTATTAGTGCCCAAACTAACTTTAGAACAGGTACCCAATCTAGGCAGCCCAGAATGATCTGTCCCCACCCTGGGATCTAGATCTAGCCCATCCACACTGCCAGGTTAGACCCAGTTGCCCTCTGTGCTTTTCTGACTCCCATGTACTCACTCCTAGGGATGCAGATTCCTGCAACCCCAGGAACTCAGCATGTTTCTCCCCCCCCCCCCTGTTTTTAATCCCCTGGCCAATATTCAAAATCCTAGGTTCCTATTACTTCCAAAGATACAAGATCAACATACTCTTGCATCAGTTTCTTCTACCTATACCAGATTGCTACCATAGTCCTACATGCTGGAGACTCAGACTCTCAGCTTACTATAGTGGCCTAGAGGTCTTGTAGACTCAGTATGCATGATGTTTCTGAGGCCCATACCTGCAAACTCAAACTCCCATGTCCCAGTGAACCCAAGTGTTAATCATATTCTGGAACCCACATCTCTGAAACAGATGTTTCTCAAGCACCACCCAATAAAATCTCTTTATCATCTGATCTATGAATTAGGAATAGTTGGTAATCTCATTTACTGTATTATGAAGACATTTAGAGGATATTAATTTAAGAACTGGTAGGGCACTTTGCTGTAGGAGCTCCTTCAACCAATAGCCTTTAAAATGCCAGTCCACTTGGACATGGTCTCTTATACTATAAATGCAGCTGTAAAGTGTATGCTTGCTCTCTTGCTTCAGGTTCTCTCTTCTGGCTGTTAGATTTGGTTCCTGCTCCCTGTTTGTGCAAAGGACTATGATATAGGACTGTGATCAATGAATCTGTCCCTAAATAAATGACCCTTTATTATACATAATTCTGAATTAGTGTGGGATTATTTTGTAACATCTGTCATCATCTGGAACCCAAACATAAGGATCAGTCCACCCATTATGCCATTTGTTCTCAAACACATGGTACATTGGGCACTGCCTCTCCCACATGCAGCTCTTGCTGTCACTCAGACCTAGCAGGCTGCTGTTCTGAACTCCCAGGCTTGTGACCGACATGCTGCGTTTTGGTGCATTGAGGCCAGCCCATACACTTTTGCCTATGATTGCCATTAAGCACACAGTTCGCAACTGACACTGACTGAAAAATTTGGGTTTTCTCTTCATCCTGGGCCCCAGTTCTCAGAATACTTTAATTACCTCAATAACTGCCCTTAATTCATTAAACAAAGCATATTTTTCATTACCTAAGTAAGCAAGGCATGCTGTTCACTGCTGCTAGCATCTCTTGGCTACACAGCTGCAACTGCAACACCTTTTGACTGATAATGATTATTATACCTATTCCCATTCATTTTAATTGCCCTAAAACAGGTAAGATCTGAAAAATTACAAAAATTGCTGATAGCATAATTATTCAGAAATTCAATAATTATTTTGTATATATTATAGATGGTATTCTGCAAGGCTCATATGATTTTCCTTCTACAAACCTTTATATGATTCTAGGAATTAGTTTTGTTTTTCAAATTATCACATTAAAAATGGTGGGACAGAACTAACGGGAGACCACCAAGTCCAGTTGGAATGGGACTGATGGAACAGGCGACCAAACCAGACTCTCTGAATGTGGCTGACGGTGGAGGAGGACTGAGAAACCAAGGACAACGGCAATGAACATGACCTCTACAGCATGGACGGGCTCACTGTGAGCCTTGTCAGTTTGGTTGCTCACCTTCCTGGACTTAGGGGGAGTTGGGAGGACCTTGGACTTAACATAGTGAAGGGAACCCTGATGGCTCTTTGGCCTGGAGAGGGAGGGAATGGGGGTATGAGTGGAAGGGAGGGGAGGGAAGGGGGAGGAGGAGGGGAGGAGATGGAAATCTTTAATAAAAAAATGAGAAAAAAATGGTTTGATATCTAGACAACAATAAGGACCCTAAGAGAGACATACATAGATCTAATCTACATGGGAATTAGAAAAAGACAATCTGGTACAAAGTGCCTAAGATCATCAAAGAATATACTTTGGAACCAATATGAATGAGCAATCTAAAAAAAATTAAGGAAGCAACAGTTTCTTGTAGACTACATTTGCCTTTTGTCGAGGAAATGGTGAAATTGTGGGCTTCAAGCAATAAGGCTTTCTTCACATGATTGGTTTCAATTAATCTTAGCAGTCCAAGAAGATGGGCCTCAGCTATTCTGAAAGTGTTATTAGAGAGAAGAGGCAAAGCTTTTAGAACAATGGGGAAAGCAAAATTATTTAAGATGTCCTAAGATCTAATTCTTGATAAGGGTCTTTACTTTGATCCTCAGGAACACACTCACTATGACTAACACACCTTGTCCCTATGTAGCAGAGCAGCTTTAAATATTTAGGACAGGATTCTGGAACACGGGAAATGAATTGAATCATATACTATGATTAAGTAGGGCCAGACAGAACCTTTTAGTGACTTTTTACAAATGGATTTGCCTTTAAAATGGTTAGCTGAGAAACACATATGGGTTAAACAATGGTCTTTAACAGAAGACAAATTGCAGGCTTTAGAACAGCTAGTACAAAACCAACTAGATCTTCAGCATCTTGAAGAATCAACCAGCCCTTGGAATTCTCCTGTATTTGTTGTTTAAAAAATATGGAAAATAGAGAATGGTGACAGATCTAAGAGCTGTCAACAAGGTTATTCACCCTATGGGCCCTCTAAAATCTGGAATTTATCTGCCTTCTCTATTATCAACAGGATGGCCTCTTATATTTTATTTAAATTGATTTAAAACATTGTTTCTTCACTATACCTTTACAAGAAAAGGGCAAAGAAAAATTTGCTCTCACAGTGCCTACTTATAATAATTCTTAGCCTACTAGGAGATACCAGTGGACTATTCTCATACAGGGAATGCTCAATATCCCCATTCTATGCCAATACATTGTAAGTCATCTATTGGAAATAATATGCAAGCAATTTCTTAACTCTATATTTTACTATCACTTGGTGACTTTTATTATCTGACTCAAATGAAGATACTTTAGAAAGAATGTTTGAAGGAGAAAATTTTGCCTAAATGGGGATTACAAATTGCCCCTGAAAAAATACAAAGAGGAAATTCTCTCAATTACCTAGGTTACAAAATAGGTTCTCAGAAAATTAGACCAAAAAGGGCACAAATTAGGAGAGACCAATTGTGGACTCTTAATGACTTTCAAAGATTGCTAGGAGACATTTTCAGTCTATGACCAGCTGTTGGGATAATATCTGATCTATCAATTCATTTAAAATACTCCCAGAAATATATTGCATAATGCTTTATTAACCTTGGATTTTCTTAACGCTAATGAGAAAGGAAAAACAACAGCAAAGAGACATTGGATATTAGAAAAAACTTCTGAATTAAATCAGCCATTATATTTCAAGGATGTGTTGACCTCACAATGGAAGTCAGGAAATGTTCTATGTTGGAGAAGGGGTTTTGCTCTTATTTGCATAGGAGAAGAAAAACTATGGATACCATCAAAATTAATAAAGATTCTCTTTTAAAAAGAGAAATCTCTTGAGAAAGAGAAATGTCAGCTCATCCACAATGGTGACAGCCATACAGGTGGTTAGGTAGCCTTGTTTTAAAATTACTGTGTCTCATTTAGAGTTTTTTTTTTCATCTGAATCTGTCTTTATTGTGTATCTGTAATACTTTTCTGACCAGGATGACTGTAGTGATGAGCTGCGAGCAGGCCTGCTTTTCATCCCGCCCAGCTCCTGCATAGCTAGCTTTACACCCGAAATAACCACACACAACTTGTATTCTTTTAAACACTGCTTGGCCCATTAGCTCTAGCCTCTTTACTAGCTAACTCTCACATCTTGATTAACCCATATTTAGTAATCTGTGTAGCACCACAAGGTGGTGGCTTATCAGGAAGATTCTAGCCTGCATCCATCTCGGAGAGGAGAGTCACGGTGACTGCTTCATGGCGGTTGCCTCACTTCCCTTCTTCCCAGCATTCTGCTTTCTCTACTCCACCCAAGTATGTTCTGACCTATCAGGCTAAGCAGTTTCTTTATTAATTAACCAATGAAACAGCAGTTAGATAGAAACACTCCTACATCAGATGACTTCTTAAAATGCTAAGCATTTCTAAAAAAAACCTAAGCATTGTTAGAGCAAATAAGGTCCTGCCTGCTTGTGTTCTGCCCAGGCCAACAGTCAGTTCATTGCCCCTAAGACTGCTGGATAGGAGCCATCTACACCACCTAAACTCTGATAACCAGTTGCCCAATATTGCTACCAAGTAACTTGTATCAAACTGCCCACAACCCCATTTAAAAGCTAGACCTCCTGAAAGAGCCAGAGTTTGTACTGGTAGCATGGCCCAGAAAACTGTTGTTTCCAAACCACATGACATTTTTTTTCTGCTACAGCTAAATCAGGAAAACCTCTCTTAAAGAAGACAGGTGTTAAGCCATGCTTAACTCTGTTTTTTGTTTGCTCATTTGTTTGTTTTGCCTTGAATTTCTTCCTAAACTCTCTCAGGATTTAAGTGGATTTTCATTGGCCATGTTGGTGCCAATTTGTTGTAGGGAGGCTGCTTTCTCATTCTAGGCTGTCAAGACTCCAGATATAACCACATAGAAACTATATTATTTGCAATACTGTTTGGCCAATAGTTTAAGCATATTTCTGACTAACTTTTATATCCTAAACTAACCCATCTATATTAATATGTGTATTGCCACTTGACCGTGGCTTACCAGCAAAGTTTCAGCAAGTCGGTCTCTGGCTGTGGCTTTATGGCTTCTCCCTGACTGCACCTTTTTTCTCCTAAACATTCAGTTTAGATTTCCATGTCTTCCTGGAACTATCTCTTGTATATCAGGCTGGCTTAAAATTCACAGACATGAGACTGTCTCTGCCTCCTGAGTGTTAGGTTTAAAGGCATGCACCACCACCACATGGCTTTTCTTCAACAGATCCTAAGTCCAACTAGAAAGCTGTTGTTTACTGCCAAGCTATACTCACCACTATTGCACCTTTAGGGCTATCATGTAATGGTGGTCATTACTGTGGTTCAGAGGCTTCATAGCAAGGTGGGACTGTTGGTTGTTTCCTCCCATTTAATATTTGTATGGTGCCTTCTGGTACTATGAAAAATAGTTCTCAGGGAAGAGGAATTTAGGTCAGTTTGAGATATTTTCACAAAAATATTCTTATTTGTAGATAGTACAAACAATGTAAGATGATGTATCATAGTGTACATATGAAACAACTATAGAAATATACAGAGAACAACTATGTATATAGAAAGTGACATCAATAGTTTATCTCCTTTAGAGAGAACAATAAAGGAAAAAAGAAAAGAACAATAGAGTAAATGATAAATATAAAAGCAGAGGAAAATGGTTTGAATGTTTTTAAAGAAAAACCTAAGTTACATAGAAGAAGTAGACGCTAACTCTGGTAATACACATATATTTACATTTTCCAATAAGAGGCAAAAGCCTGCTGGGAAGTGGTGGTGCATTCCTTTAATCCTAGCCCTTGGGAGGCAGAGGCAGGAAGATCTCTGTGTGTTCAAGGCTGGCCTGGTCTATAAGAACTAGTTCCAGGACAGGCTCCAAAGCTACAAAGAAATTCTGTCTCAAAAAAAACCCCAAAAAACAAAAAAGAGGCAAAATATGTAGCATTATAGCTTGTCAGAAAAATATCAATTAAAGGCACTGAAGAGTTATTTTCTGTAGTGCAGTAAAAATAATTAGAACACTTATGTGTATTGCTAAGAGAAAAAACAGAGTGTTATTAATTGCTCCTGGGAAAGGCTACATGTACATTGAAGAGAGGGCAATGCAAAGTTTGCTAGTTAATTTGGAATGTTTAATTATGTTTAATGGATTCTGTTACTGATTCTTTTGTATCCCTATGTCAAGTAATATAAGAGAGATAAATCACCTCCTGGACACTAAGCAAAAGTTCAATACAATTTATTTTTGTTCATTACTGCTAATAGTTCAAATTGGTTCTCTTCATGAGAAAAAAATTAAACAGCAATTTTCAAGAGGGGGCAAATTTTTACAGACTTCTTTTAAAATTGATTGACATGTATTCAATTATCATTTAACTTTGAGAAATCACATTATCTGATACTAAGAAATATAATTCCTTACAGTTTTTTCTCCAAATAACAAGTGAACTAAAAAGAATCTTCAATATCTTCAATTCTTTTTTATCACATAATTCAGACACAAATCCCCACTTATATTCTATTGGATAATAGGTAATATTAAATAATAGGCACTAATGTTATTACTTCTGACAAAATGAATCATTCTTACATACCATCGAGGCATTAGCCAAGATATTATAATATATAATATTAATTGAAAGATGGATTAATTTTTTTAATTCAAGCAAAGCAAGTGACTTTTCAGGGCTTGCCTTGATGGAGAGCAAGGTATTCAGGATATCTTCTGAAACTTTGCTGCTGAAGTTAGAGCTCAGACTTAATTATTCCCAGCTACCACAGAACCTAATGACTAGATTGTTCTGTGAATACCACATTATATAACACATGTTACATATGCTGTAGAGAGAGTGTTTAAAAGGTTAAGGACTAACTGACAAATTTTATTCAAATATCATTTGAAGAGCTACCAAATATTATGTATTCATTCAGAAGATTAACATTCACATTTTAAAGTGAAGTTGAATTTGAAAACTCATGATTATCTGAACATGTAAAAAGATACATTCTACGAAGGACAACATTTACAATTTTATACTTGGTTGATAGAAATCACAGACAATAAGCACATGAGGCTCATTCTTCATGGCTACACACAAAATTGGTTAGTGTGGCTTGAAAACATCGAGGTGTGAAAGCTGTGGTGTATAACAAAGACCAGAGGTCAAGGTTGAAATGTGAGCTATAATATTAACTGTGTGTGGACAATCTATGTGAAACCAGGATGTTTTTTAAAGGATTTGATTGGATCAGTGGAAACACAAAGTTGTGCATATGTGTGCTTCAGAATGAGAAGAAGATGGAGAGATTTGGCACGTATGATATTTGAGAGAACTGGGGCCATTATATACTTTGCCTACAGAAGGGGGTGGCTCATATTCTAAATGGTATCTCTGACACTGGGGCTTTACTTTCTCTGGTTCATTGTATGTCTCAGGTGCCAGGTTTGCACAGTTGTATACAAAGAACTTCCTAATAAACATGGCCTCCGGTGAGCCCATATTTTTTTTTTTTTTTTTTTTTTTTTGGTTTTTCGAGACAGGGTTTCTCTGTAGTTTCTAGAGCCTGTCCTGGAACTAGCTCTTGTAGACCAGGCTGGCCTCGAACTCAGAGATCCGCCTGCCTCTGCCTCCCGAGTGCTGGGATTAAAGGCGTGCGCCACCACCGCCCGGCATAGCCCATATTTCATATAAGATAATTTACAGGCAGGAGCACTGGCCACTAAGCAGATACAACCCTGCTAAACAAGTAAGATAGCCAACTAACAAAAGCCAGGAAGGATTGCTACTTTCTCCATTGTTAAAAATGTAGATCTCCTGGGAAGAGGTGTTTGCTAAAGCCAGTGAGTAAGTTGCAGGTGTTTCCCTAGCCCTGCATCCCAGGAAAGAGAATATTAATGAGCTTCCACCTTGGTTTACAGGAGCAGTGGTGGGTTAAAAGATGTTTTGTATAATAAACGCAGGTAGATCTTCAGGATGAGGAGGAAGCCTGAGATGCCCTTCCATGATGACTGTGTGAACTGTGTCTGATTATTTCTCATGCCTCCATTCCGGTCCAAATAGGGAAAGATAGTTTCTATGTTGGGAGCTACAGTCCCTGACAGCCTCCTTTATTCAAAGTTCCAGTTATCTTTCCTATATGTGTTTTCACTACTTTTCAGTTGTTGACTAAAATTCTTATTGATAATAAAATTTGTAACCATTACTGACTATACTTTAATAAACAGTTATCAACCTTATCCTTCTTATATTAATCTATGGTATGATTCCTAGTATCATTCAGTAAATTATTTATGGTATCGACCATTATATTTGTAGCACAATTAATAAAAACCCAGAGACAGAAATTGGGGTTCAATAGATGTATGTGTTCACACATCTGTACCTGAATGTTTGTGTTTGTATACACATGTGTGCGTGTGTGGAATCTCCAGAGTGGGCCCAGTCTGGACTCTGCCCTCAGGGCACCAAGTAGATGAAACCTCCCCTAGAGTTGCCTCAGTCCAGACTCTGCCCCTGAGAAAGCCTGCCATCAGTGGCTCCGCCCCTGGAGGGCATTAAAAAGCCCCCATCTATTAGGTTCCTTCAGTGGTTCTCTCATCTTCCCTTGGGACCAGCCAGGAATGGTTTGCTCAGATTAAATTTGGATTTATTAATTTGTTGTGATGGGCTGACTACATCAGCAGAGGCAGATTCCAATTAAACAGGGATCCAAAACTTATCAATGTGTGTGTAGGCATAATTATGTATATATGTACATGGGTATAATTTTGTATGTGTGTAAATGTGAATGCATATGTTTGTGTCCTGTGATTTTAGTGCATGTGTGTACTTATGTGTGTATGTTTGAATTTCTACATGTTCATGACTATACATGTTCATGTATATACATATGTATGTGGTGGTACATGTCTCCTCATATGTGTTAATGTACATGTGAATATCTGTGTGTCTTGTTGAATGTTTGTGCATATGTGTATACATATATGAGTACATGTTTTGTGTGGGTTTATGTGTATATATTTACAAGTAATTCTGTGTTTGCGCACATTTGTGTTTATTTTTGTTTGTATTCTTTTAAAAATTGGCTAGAATATATTTTTGACCTAATGTGAATTTTATAAAAATATTAAATGTGTGTTGTGTCCATGCAAGAAACTTCTGGTACAGCCATAATTTGCTCTGCTCTTTCCTTTTACATGGGCAATTCTGTACAGATTAATGTGGGCTCTAGATAAAGAGGATTGGAGTGAAGAAAGGTTTTACCTCTCTAAAGGCAGTGGGATCTATAAATATATAGAGCCCCAAATGAGACAGACTAATGTCTCATGCAACGGCCAACTTTATTTATGAAATTAGACAATTTGTACTCTGAAGGTTAACAGAAGTCACCTGAGTAAAATGTAGTCTCAAAAACAAGCCTCATGTGGTAGACAAGCTGCATGTGGCACATAAACCAAATGTGGCAAAATCATGTTTTTCTATAGAGACATATAAATGAATAATTGTCAGTTGTATTGACTAATTTGAGATAAATTCACTCCTGTCCACTATACCCAAGAGGGCCATGGAAGCATAACCTAAGAATAATTCCATGTTTTTCAAGAAACTGCACTCTAGGCTCTAGATTTTTCTTGGATTTTTCTCACAAGCACTTGGAAATACACTCAACCATATTCTTAGACCATATTCTGACTTCTCTCTTTAAATATACATATTTAAATACTCACAATTTGAGCCAAATTTGAGGCAAACTTGATTTTGATTGGGGCGCATACAAGAACTAGCCAGCTACTGCCTCCTAAGTCAGATTAAATAAAATAGCCCTGAATCCACTTCTGGACCTCTTTTAAGGAGTAAATAGTGGTTTAACAGAAGAGAGACAATGGGGATACAAGAAAATAAAAAAAAAAATAAAAAACATGTGGCCATCCACCATGTGATTAGGGAGGGGTCAGGGACGGTCAGGGAGGATAAGGTTGTTCTCAAAATCAAACCAAGATCTTGGACTGGGGAAGGTCAGGTTAAGGGAAACAGAGCAACACAACTTTTACAGTAAATAGAAAATTGTTTTTAAAAAGATGTAGCATAATAGCTCCTGCATTTACTATGGAGGCAGGCATGTTCTTCACAGGATATCCAGAGGGGTTTTGATTTGATATTTAGATAAATCCAATGGTCTTTTTATGCATGGGTATCATATACGCCAGTAACTTATAAACATACTGAATAACATTAGAACAGTGAAAGCACTGTGTGTAACACTCTGTCTGCACCAAGGACAAAGGTCTAAACTATGCCCAGTACTATTGTTTAAATTATTATATTGATCAGAAAAATCTAGAGAATAGGTTGGAAAGAGACCCATATGATTAGTAGTTCTGGTATCTTGTAGAATGCATGTCTGTATTTGTCTTTAATAGGAATACAAATTTTATGATGTCCTATGCAAACAGAAAGTGACTTAAATTTCAAGGAAAATTCAAGCATGGTCTCTTCTTCAGATGAATGAATGAGTCTATTCCAGTCCTATGGTCTAGTAATAAATACAGTTATTAATAAAGATAACAGCAGCTGGATTCATCCAATATGCAAGTAGAACTAAAGGAAGACAGGGAGCATAAGACCGATGCACACACTCACCACAGATGCACAGATCAAAGCAGTTAGCATTACCAGAAAGAAATTCTCCTGTGGCATAGTGCTCTGTGTACTTCATAGAATAACTTCTCCCTTGGTGTGCAGGGCCTTCACAAGGCCCCAGGTGGTCAGACTTTACTTCTGATGATGTGGTCGATATCTCCTCTTGCCCTTTAACTGGCGGTTTGTTATCTTTCTGGAGACTTCCACTGTCTGTTCACCCTCTACTTCTGTTCCTTCAAAAGCTAAAGCTGGAAGAATAAGGGAGGAATCCGTAATATTTCTGTGGCTCAGTCTATAATGACAGATGTATATCCCTATCCCTTCCCAATTTTCTTCTGGAGAAGTAAAAACAGGGCATGTTAATGCATTAACTTGTTTATTTGCTTCTGAAATAAAACCAGCAATGGAAAATGCATACATATGAGTCCATTGCTGGAAATAATTCTAGACTATAAGTAGAATCTGAAACAATATTCAAGTATTTATGATTAATGATAATAGATGAATCAAATCATCAGTTCTACCTGTTGGCCTGAGGAAATGGAAGTTTTGATAGATTGATGAACATCTGAACCATTGATGTGGGATTTCCCTCTGTATGTTGTGATTACCATTGATTAATTAAAAAAAAAAACTGCCTTGGACCTATAGCAAGGCAGAATTTAGCTAGGTGGGGAAAACTAAACTGAATGGTGAAAGAAAGGAGGTGGAGTCAGAGAGAAGCCATGGAGATGCCGCCAGAGACACACACGCTGAAACTTTGCTGGTAGGCCATGACCTCATGGTGATGCACAGATTAGTAGAGATGGGTTAAATTAATATATAACAGTTATCAAATCAGAAGCTAGAGCTAATGGGCCAAGAAGTGATTTAAATATTATAGTTACTGTGTGATTATTTCAGGAGTCTGGGTGACTAGGAAACAAACAAGTGGCCTCCATACTACAAACCATAAATCCCACCTATACCCTTAGATGACCCATAAATAAAATAAATATCTCCCTGTGGAATGGAGGAAGGTTGAACAATTTTTGTAATCACCAATTCAATTTGTATGAGAAAATCCTATAACTTAATAGGTAGATAATGATTTTCTATTCTTCCACAATATCTGCAAGTTTAATTTGAAAATCCATAGAGTCTATGTAATGCTCTCAAAACATGGTTGTTAGTTAAGGGTAATATAATATAGCAATAATTAATTTCACATAATTGTTGACTTTGGGTTTTGGCCTTCCATGATTTACTAATTGAGCAAAAAAATATGTAAGGTAAACACTTATCAGTTTTTGGCTCTTATAGTATAGATAAATCAACTCCAAAGTTTTATCTTATTGTTCTGTCATACAAATAAAAGACAATTTCATTGAGAAACTGATAAATACAGACTATACAAAAATGTTTCTTTTAGTTGGATTCAAATAGCTGTAGTTTTTTCTTGCCTCTGGAGGTAATATTCAAGGACTGTCCAGTGCGATCTTTCCGCGCAGAATTTTTTTTTTTTTTTTTTTTTTTTTTTTTAGAAGCCATGTAATTCAGTTCAGGTAATTCTTTTCCTACAATATTCTTTTTTTTTTTTTTAGTAAAAATTTCCGTCTCCTCCCTGCCTCCCATTTACCCCCCTCCCTCCTCTACTCTCCCTCCCTCTCCTGTCCAGAGATCAGTAAGGGTTCCCTGCCCTATGGGAAGTCCAAGTTCCTCCCCCCTCCATTCAAGTCTAGGAAAGTGAGCATCCAAACAGGCCAGGCCCCCCCCAAAGCCAGTATGTGTAGTAGGGTCCAAATCCCTTGTTATTGTCCTTGGCTTCTCAGCAGCCCTCATTGTCTGCCATGTTCAGGTAGACCTGTTTTATCTCATAATTTTTCAGTCCCAGTCCAGCTGGGCTTGGTAAGCGCCGAATAGATCAGCCCCATCATCTCAGTGGATGGGAGCACACCTCGCAGTCCAGACTTCCTTGCTCATGTTTTCCCTCCTTCTGCTTCTCATTTGGACCTTGGGCGCTCAGTTCTGTGCACCAATGTGTGGCTCTGTCTTTATCTCAATCCATCGCCAGATGAAGATTCCCTCATAGACCTGACTTTTTCATTTTCTCCCTCCTTCTGCTCCTCGTCAGGACCTTGGGAACTCAGTCCAGTGCTCCAAAGTGGGGCTCAGTCTCTAGCTCCATCCATCGCCAGATGAGGATTCTATGGAGATATGCAAGATAATCATCAGTATGGCTATAGGATCTGGCCTTTTCTGACTCCCTCTCCTCAGCTGCCCATGGAACTAGCTAGGGGCATCTCACTGGATACCTGAGAGTCAAGTCTCTTAATAATTCTAAGATGGCTCCCTTAATTAGGATATATGCTTCCCTGCTACCATATTCACCCTTCCTATATCCCAAGCGTCCAATTCCCCCAAGATTTCCCTATCCTCCCCTTCACGCTTTGCTCTCCCCATCTCCCCTTGCCCCCAACCCACCCCACCCCCAAGTTCCCAATTTTTGCCCTGAAACTTGTCTGCTTCCAATATCCAGGAGGATAACTATATGTTTTTCTTTGGTTTCACCTTCTTATTGTCTTCTCAAGGATCACGAATTATAGGCTCGATGTCCTTTATTTATGGCTAAAAACCGATTATGAGTGAGTATATCCCATGTTCATTTTTTGGGTCTGAGTCACCTTACTCAGAATGGTGTTTTCTATTTCCATCCATTTGCATTCAAAATTCAAGATATCCTTGTTTTTTTACCGCTGAGTAGTATTCTAATATGTATATATTCCAGAGTTTCTTCATCCATTCTTCCACTGAAGGGCATCTAGGTTGTTTCCAGGTTCTGGCTATTACTAATAATGCCACTATGAACATAGTTGAACAAATGCTTTTGTAGTATGATTGGGCATCTCTTGGGTAAATTCCCAAAGGTGGAATTGATGGGTCCTGGGGAAGGTTGATCCGAATTTGCTGAGAAATCGCCACACTGTTTTCCAAAGTGGTTGCACAAGTGTGCATTCCCACCAGCAATGGATGAGTGTACCCCTTACCCCACAACCTCTCCAGCAAAGGCTATCATTGGTGTTTTTGATTTTAGCCAATCTGACAGGTGTAAGATGGTATCTAAAAGTTGTTTTGATTTGCATTTCCATGATAGCAATGGAGGTTGAGCATGACCTTAAGTGTCTTTTAGCCATTTGGATTTCTTCTGTTGAGAATTCTCTGTTCAGTTCAGAGCCTTATTTTTTAAATGGGTTAATTATTATTTTGAAGTGTAGTCTATGAGTTCCTTATATATTTTAGAGATCAGACATAAGTCTGTTGTGGGGTTGGTGAAGATCCTTTTCTGGTCAGTAGGCTGCCTTTGGGTCTTAGTGACAGTGTCCTTTGCTTTACAGAAGCTGCTCAGCTTCAGGAGGTCCCATTTATTCAATGTTACCCTTAATGTCTGTGCTGCTGGGGCTAAAATAGGAAGTGGTTTCCTGTGCCCAAATGTTGTAGAGTACTTCCCACTTTCTCCTCTAACAGGTTCAGTGTGTTCAGATAGATATTGAGGTCTTTAATCCATTTGGACTTGAGGTTTGTGCATGGTGATAGGTATGGATCTACTTTCATTTTTCTACAGTTTGACATCCAGTTATGCCAGCACCATTTGTTGAACATGCTTTCTTTCTTCCATTGTGTACTTTTGGCTCCTTTGTCAAAAATCAGGTGTTCATAGGTTTGTGGGTTAAGATCCGGGTCTCTATACGATTCCATTGGTCGACTTCTCTGTTTTTATGCCAACACCAAGCTGTTTTCAATACTGTAGCTCTGTAATAGAGTTTGAAGTCAGGGATGGTAATGCCTCCAGAAGTACCTTTATTTTATAAGATTGTTTGTGCTATTCTGGGTTTCTTGTTTTTCCATTTAAAGTTGATTATTGTCCTCTCAATATCTGTGAAGAATTTTGATGGGACGTTGATGGGGATTGCACTGAATATATGGATTGCTTTTGGTAGAATTGCCATTATTACTATGTTGATCCTCCCAATCCATGAGCAAGGGAGATCCTTCCATTTTCTGGTATCCTCTTCAATTTCTTTCTTCAAAGACTTAAAGTTCTTGTCAAATAAATCCTTCACTTCCTTGGTTAGAATTACTCCAAGATATCTTATGCTATTTGTGGCTATTGTGAAAGGTGATACTTCTCTGATTTCCCTCTCTGCTTCCTTATCCTTTGTGTATAGGAGGGCATCTGATTTTTTGGAGTTGATCTTGTATCCTGCCACATTACTGAAGGAGTTTTTCAGCTGTAGGAGTTCTTTGGTGGAGTTCTTGGGGTCGTTTATGTACACTATCATATTTTCTGCAAATAACGAAAGTTTAACTTCTTCCTTTCCAAATCGAATCCCCTTGATTCCCTTATGTTGTCTTATTGCTATTGCTAGAACTTCAAGCACTATATTGAAGAGATAAGGAGAGAGTGGACAGCATTGTCATGTTCCTGAATTTAGTGGGATGGCCTTGAGTTTCTCTCCATTTAATTTGATGTTAGCTGTCGGCTTGCTGTAATTAGCCTTTATTATATTTAGGAATGACCCTTGTATCCCTAATCTCTCCAAGACCTTTATCATAAAGGGGTGCTGAATTTTGTCAAATGCTTTTTCAGCATCTAATGAGATGATCATATGGTTTTTTTCCTTCAGTTTATTTATCTGATGGATTACATTGATAGATTTTCGTATGTTGAACCAGACCTGCATCTCTGGAATGAAGCCAACTTGATCGTAGTGGATAATTTTTCTAATATGCTTTGTTGGACTTTTTGGTTTGTGATTTTCCTTTTATTACTTTCTGCAAGGTTGGATTTGTGGCTACGTATTGTTTAAATCTGTTTTTGTCCTGGAATATCTTGTTTTCTCCATTGATGGTGAATGCAAGCTTTGCTGGGTATAGTAGTCTAGGCTTGCATCCATGTTCCCTTAGTGTCTGTAGCACATATATCCAAGCTCTTCTGGCTTTCATGGTTTCCATTGAGAAATCAGGTGTAATTCTGATAGGTTTTCCTTTATATGTTACTTGACCTTTTTCCTTTGCAGCACTTAATATCTGTTCTTTATTCTGTATGTTTTTTGTTTTGATTATTATATGGCATAGGGATGCTTTCTTTTGATCCAGTCTATTCGGTGTTCTGTAGGCTTCTTATACCTTCATAGGAACATCCTTCTTTAGTTTGGGGAAGTTTTCTTCTATAATTTTGTTGAATATGTTTTCTGGGCCTTTGAGTTGTAATTCTTCTCCTTCTTCTACCCCAATTATTCTTAGGTTTGGTCTTTTCATGGTATCCTAGATTTCCTGGATGTTTTGTGTTAAGAATTTGTTAGATTTGTTTTGTTGTTTAATCTGTGAATTTATTTCCTCTATAGTATCTTCAGAGTCCGAGATTCTTTCTTCCATCTCTTGTATTCAGTTGGAAATACTTGTCTCTGAAGTTTCTGTTCGTTTACTCAGAATTTCCATTTCCAGTCTTCCTCAGATTATGTTTTCGTCATTACCTCCATTTCATTTATCAGGTCTTGTACTGTTTCTCTTTCCTGTTTGATTGCTTTTTCTTGTTTTTCTTGGGTATTTTGAGAGATTTATTTATTTTGTCTACCTTTTTGTTTGTCATCTACATTTCTTTATGGCAGTTTTTTACCTCCTGTTTAAGGTGCTCTATTATTTTCATAAAGTACTGTTTAAGGTCGGTTTCTTCTATATCTTCTGGAGTAGGGTGTTCAATTCTTGTTGTTTCAGGATGTCTGGATTCTGGTGATGTCATGTTGCCTTTCATGTTGTTGGAGGAGTTCTTGCATTGGCGCCTGCCCATCTCTTCTTTCAAATGGAGCCGGGAGGTGCTTGGTGTCTTAGACCAATCTTTGCTGTGACTGAATCTGGTTGGATTTCCTCAGTGCCAGAGCAGGAGCTATTCCTTGTGGCCCAATTTGAAGAAGCCCGCACT
The DNA here is from genome assembly GCF_903992535.2 of Arvicola amphibius. Lineage (NCBI taxonomy): Eukaryota > Metazoa > Chordata > Mammalia > Rodentia > Cricetidae > Arvicola > Arvicola amphibius. The sequence goes on from NC_052047.1 coordinate 97,638,917, forward strand.
CCCTTGCATGAATCCTCAGACCTGCCTGGAGGCCAGAGTCTGACCCCTTTGGGTGGATGGCCTTAGTACAGGAGCAGGACACCTGAATACACTAGGGAAGGCTTGGGAGAGGCAGGGATGTGAGAAACAAAGACAAGCCTGCAGCAGGAGCTGGGGGAGCCGGTCTGTGCTCTCTTCTAGGGCAGGTCGCCTCAGGTTCGCACTCACTCACCAGTCCAGCCATCTGCACAAGATCACTCCACTGCACAGGATCAGGGATTCCTGGCAGCCCAGGGAAGCAGCCAGGACAAAAGGGCCAAGGTGAGAATATCACACAGTGAACCTGGCAGCACAATCTGAAGGAGCCTCCACTCCCTTGCAGGAATCCTCAGACCTACCTGGAGGCCAGAGTCTGACCCCTTTGGGTGGATGGCCTTAGTACAGGAGCAGGACACCTGAATACACTAGGGAAGGCTTGGGAGAGGCAGGGACGTGAGAAACAAAGACAAGCCTGCAGCTGGAGCTGGGGGAGGGGGTCTGTGCTCTCTTCCAGGACAAGTTGGCCTAGGGTCGCCAGAAATTTTTAATAAAAAAAATCTTGGGATAACGCTAACCAAACAGGTGAATGACCTGTATAACAAAACCTTGAAGCCTTTAAAGAAAGAAATTGAAGAAGATATCAGAAAATGGAAATATCTTTTATACTCTTGGATAAGTAGAATCAACATAGTAAAAATGACAGTCATACCTAAAGTTATCTATAGATTCAGTGTAATTACCATCACAATCCTAGCACAATGCAAGTCTTCACAGACCTTGAAAGAAAAAATAAACAACTTAATATGGAAAGAAAACAGGGAAACCCAAACAATTATGTACAATAAAGAAACTTCTAGAAGTATTACAATCTCTGATTTCAAGCTCTACTTTACAGCTATAGTAATAAAAACAGTTTGGTATTGGCACACACACACAAAAAGACATGTGGACCTTTGAAATTAAATCAAAGACTCTGTTATAAATCCAGACACCTATGAATGGTGTGGGAAGTCCTTCTATCTATGTGTTGCTTTTATTGGTTAATAAAGATGCTCCTTTTGTCAAATGGCTTAAAAGAGTAAAGTCATGTTTAAAGATACATACATATATATATATATATATATATATATATATATATATATATATAGAGAGAGAGAGAGAGAGAGAGAGAGAGAGAGAGTGGGCAGTCAGAGAGAAACCACATAGCTGCCACCAGATATAGATGCCTCTGCTGGAGCCTGCTCAAACTCTACTAGTAGGCCATGACCTCATGGTAATGCACAGATTAATGAAAATGAGTTAGTTTAGGATATAAGAGCTAGCTACCAATATGCTTAAGTGATTGGCCAAGCAGTGATTTAATTAATATAGTTTCTGAGTGACTATTTTGAGTTGGGATGACAGGAACCATACAGGTAAACATTTGAACACCTGATTTTTGACAACGAAGCTAAAATTTTACAAGGGAAGAAAGTATCTTCAACTAATGATGTTGGTATAACTTGATGTTGACATGTATAAGAATGCAAATAGATCCTTATCTATCCCCATGCAGAAAACTCAAGTCGAGATGTTTCAAAGACCACAACATAAATCCAGCCACACTGAAGGTAATAGAAGAGAAAGTGGAAATTAGCCTTGAACACATTGGTATAGGAAACCAACTTCTGAATATAAAATAGTAGCACAGACACTGAGATTGATAATTAATAAATGGGATCTCCTGAAACTAAGGTGCTTCTGTAAGACAAAGGACACAGTCAATAATACAAAAACAGCAACCTACAGAATGGGAAAAATGTCTTCACCAACCCCATGTTGGAGAAAGTGCTGAACTCGAAGTTTTACAAAGAACTCAAGAAAGTAGATAGCAAAATATCAAATAATCCAATTAAACATGTGGTGTGGCAGGTACTTCTGTCTATTTGTTGCTTTTATTGGTTAATGAATGAAGAAATGACTTGGCCTATACCATGGAAGGAGGAAGACAGAGTTTTTTTATTATTATTAAAAATTTCCATCTCCTCCCCTCCTTTCCCTTCCCTCCCCTCCCCTCCACCCATACCTCCACTCCCTTCCCCTCCAGGTCAAAGAGCCCTCAGGGTTCCCTACCTAAGTCCAAGGACCTCCCAACTCCCCCTAGGTCCAGGAAGGTGAGCATCCAAACTGACAAGGCTCACACAGAGCCCATCCATGCAGTAGAATCAAAGCCCGTTGCCATTGTCCTTGGCTTCTCAGTCAGCCTCCACTGTCAGCCACATTCAAGAAGTCTGGTTTGATCGCATGTTCCATGAGTCCCATTCCAACTGGTCTTGGTGATCTCCCATTAGATCTGTCCCACCGTCTCAGTGGGTGAACACATCCCTCATGGTCCTGACTTTCTTGATCATGTTCTCCCTTCTTCTGCTCCAATCAGGACCTTGGGAGCTCAGTCCAGTGCTCCAGTGTGGGAATCTCTCTCTATCTCCATATATCACCAGGTGAAGGTTCTATGGTAATATGCAAGATAATCATCAGTGTGGCTATGGGACAAGGCCAGTTCAGGCACCCTTTTCACTGCTGCCCAATAAACAAGCTGGGGATATCTCCTTAGACACCTGGAAACCTGTCTAGAGTCCAGACTCTTGCCAACCCTAAAATGGCTCCCGTAACTAAGATATATACTTCCCTGCTCCCCCGTCCACTCCTCCTCCATCCCAACCAATCCATTCCCTCAAGCTCTCCCCATCCTCTCCTTCTTTCTTCTCTACCCGCATCTCCCTTTATCCCCACCTCACCCCCACCCCCATGCTCCCAACACCTGCCCGGCAATTTTGTCCATTTCCAAAATGCAGGATGATAACAATATGTTTTTCTTTGGGTTCTCCTTATTTAGCTTCTCTAGGCTCATGAATTATAGGCTCTATGAAGGCAGAGTTATACAGACACCATGGAACCACCACCAGAGATAGATGTGCTAAAACTTTGCTGGTAGGCCATGACTTTGTGGTGATATACAGATTAATAGAAATGGGTTAAATTAATATATAAGAGTTAGCCAATAAGAAGCTAGGGCTAAAAGGCCAAACAGTGATTTAAATAATACAGTTTCTGTGTGATTATTTCAGGGCTTAGCTAGCCAAGCAGCAGGGAAGAACAAGTGGCCTCCCTGCAACAAACATGGGGTATAGGTCTAAAGAAAAAATTATCAATGGAGGAATCTCAAATGACTGAAAAGCACTTAAGGGACTACTCAACATCTTTAACCATTAGGGAAATGGAAAATAAAATGAACCTGAGATATCATCATCAGTCAGAATAGCTAAGAACAAAAACATTGAGAACAGTTTTTGCTGGAAAGGATTCAGATTAAAGGAAGAACTTCTCTATTCCTGGTGGGAGTGCAAATTTGTGCAGCCACTTTGGAAATCAGTATGACATTTTCTTAGAAAAATGGGTGTCAATCTACCTCAAGATCTATCAATACCACTCTTGGGCATATACCCAAATAATGCAGACCTGTATTGCAAATACATATGTTCAACTATGTCCATAGCGGTATTATTCATTAAAGCCAGAATAAATTAAAAATGTGGTACATTTATGCAATGAAGTGATACTCAGTAGTAAAAAAAAATGACATCTTGAATTTTGCATGCAAATGGATGGAACTAGACAAAAACACTTTTAGTGAAGTAACCCAGACTTAGAAAGTCAAACACAGTATGTACTCACTTATAAGTAGATATTAGAAATAAAACAAAAAATAAAGAGCTTACAGTACACACCCCCAGAGAAGACAGGAAACAAGGATAACGCTAAAAAGAGATATACATGGATCCCCCTGTGGAGGGGAAGTAGACAAAACCTCTTTAGTAAAGTGGCAGCATAGAGGGGGAGTGTGTTAGGAGAGTGGAGGGGGATTGGGGAGAACATGAGAGAACTGGAAGGCTCAGTTGGTTGAAGGATAGAGAGGGAGAGCAAGGAAAGAAAGACCTTGAACAAGGGAGTCATTATGAGGTTAACAAGAAAGAAAGTGCTAGGGCAATTTCCTGAAATCCCCCAGGATCATCCTGGATGAGAATCTAAGCAATAGTGGAGAGGGTACCTAAAATATCCTTCTCTTATAATCAGATTGATGACTACTTTAATATTTCTTATAGAATCTTCATCAAATACTCTGGACTAATAGCTGGGGAACCTGTATAAGACCAAACTAGGCCTTGTTAATATGGGTAACAGTCCTGTGTTTTGGGCAGTTTCCAGGGCCACTAGAAATGAAACCAGTATTTACCCCTAGTGCATGAACTGGGTCTTTGAAGCCCATTCCCTATGGAGAAATACCATGCTCAGCCTAGATTTAGAGGGAAGGGCCTTGGTCCAGTCTCAAGTGATCGAACAGACTTTGTTGACTCCCTATGGAGGGCTTTACCCTCTCTGAGGAGTAGATTGGGGTGAGGTAAGGAGAAGGTGGAGGAAGTGGGAGGATGGAAGGGAAGGGGAAGTGGGATTGATATGTATACTATAATTGTTTTAGAAATAAAAGTATATAAAATTTGAATAAATGTTTTGCCAGGTGGTAGTACATGCTTTTAATCCCAGCAATAGAGAGGCATAGGCAGGTGAATCTCTGAATTTGAGACTAGCCCGGTCTATAGAGCAAGTTTGAGCATGGCCAGAGCTACACAGGAAATCCCTATCTTGAAAAAAAATCTTATTATCTTTTCTACTAATTAGAAAGTAGGTAGGGAGGGAATGTTACTTCTATTTGTTTAACATGTATTAAATAATTGTGCTTATCTCTGTTTTAGGTTCAGAAAGCTACCAAATAAGGAACTACTTTAATACTCGGCACGTCTGATTATATACTAACATGTGCAACAGGGTCACAGGAAGAACTATAAAAATGGAAAACCAACAAATAAAATTTGACCAATGAGATAGAGAAGTTAAAAAGCCATTGGGTCAGACAAATTTTCTCAAAGAACAGAAGCTTGCACCAGACCTAATGGAGGCTCAGACGTGAGAAACTGACAGTGTCAGTAGAGATCTTGACTTCTAGAGACTTCCAAGATTAAAGGAAGAATGGTGGCAATGCTGTGAGGTAGACATGTGTTTTGCATATATGAGAGAAATATGGAAAGCCAGTCTAGTCAGAGCACCTGAGAGAGATGAGCAGTTTTGTCCAACTTCTCAAGTTACTTAACTCCTATTTGTTTGTCAAGAAAAATAAAGAAACAAACAAACAAAACACATAAAAATTCAGGCACAAAATAAAATCTCCTTACATCAGCTCCTCATTAAGCTTTGGAGGAGCTAAGCAATGAAAAGTTTGTAGCACCATACTCCCTTAGAGAATTCAATATTAAAACCATAAATACTAAGCTGTAAAATGAGTACAGGAAACTCTAACCAAATTATATTATTTCCCATGATAGCCTTTACAAAAGACAATAAAATATTCCCTTATTCCTATTCTTCCTTTTAATATACCCTTGAATTTGTTGGGGAGAGTGAGGTCCCACTCTGCTATTTTAGAACATCTTGTAGCCAGGAATAAGCTTCTGACATACATAATATGAATGAGATACCAGCATTATTTCAATAGGAAGTCAGGAAAATATTGGTTTCCCAATGGAAAAGCAATATGCAGAGACATTGCCCCACTCCAACTGCACCCCATCCTTGAATGCTTTTGTGATTTGTAATTGAGCACCAGATGTCTTGAAACTGTTAGAGTTCCAGCCATATTCTCTGACAACACAGCCAGGCAGCTAAACTCTGGCTAGGAACTGCAAATCTCTCCAATTACAGTAGGTCAGGAAAGCACTTCTATGGCTTCAAGATTAACAGGGTTTTTCTGATACTCACAGATACAACTTTAATTGCTACAACTAATTGTGTTTGTAAAATGAAATGTCAAGGATAGCTTCATTTACTTCTTCTAAAGTGTATTTTTATACAAAGCATTCTTGTTTCTAATACAATTGCTCTGAGCTCAATGAATAGGCAATGAACAGAAATGGGCAATGTTTATTGGACTCTTACAGGGCCAAGCAGAGGCCTAGTAATCATGTCAGCCATGTGCTGAGATCCATGCAGTTGCCACTCTCATTGTACAGAAGAGGTTTCTGAGATACAAAAGAATGAAAGTAGGAACCCATGGTCACATAGCTCAAAAGAAGTAGAGTTTGACCTGGGCTACAGAAACTGACTGTAATCACTCCTTGGCCTGTGTCCTAGAAATAAGGAGCTAGTTGATGGTTCCAAAGAAAAACTGGAATTTTATGTATTAACTTTGAATCCTTCACAGTCAATGTAAAAAGGAGTTAATGTAGAGTTATGTTCCCCAAGGATATATGTATACAATATACACATTTTTATACATTATATAGTATATTGCATTTATATATATATAAAATATGCCACATATTTGCATGATTTTACATGCATTACATGCATTCAAATTCAATACACATGCATTATTATATATTTTAATAAATAGTCAATATTGATTGATAGACTGTTGGGAAATTATCATAATATTATTGATAAAATAGGGCCTTTAGAATCAATGGAATGGAGAACAGCTAAGTGACTCAATTTTTATTCTTTTAGAATGCTGTTTTAAGGAAAAGAGTGACAGATTGTTAAGAGACTAAATTAAAGGACAATCTGCTAATTAAATTTATTGGATACAGTGTGTTTCTGTTTGTTTTGGAAACTGGGAATGTGCAGACATTTGACATAGCCTCTGCAGCTGTCACATGCTGTTCTTAAGTCAAAGACCTCCATTCACCATTATGGCAGAGTTTCAGTGTACTGCTGAGGGAAGAAACTCCCAGCAAGCTGCATTCCAGAACACCAGCAGCTGTGGTCTGTCAGATATAGGCTGTCAGGATGCAGGGAGAAGACTTTATAGTAAAAGGACTTGGAACAGATAAAGGAAGCAGGATACTCCCTTAGTGAATACCACTTCACATGATAAATACTGTTCCATGACTTACCTAAGTGCTGACATTTTCATAATCACTAATTGTTATCACGTGACATGAGGGTGTAAATGTATATGAGAATGATGCTTCTGTCAGCAGGGTTTTTTAGGATTTCTTCTTACTGTTTTGATATCACTGTTAAAGTGTCAATAAATTTTTCACCACTTTGTTGACATATTAACAAATAAATGCAAAATTCACATATTCAGAAATGCTGTATATTTATATATCTATAATACATATGACATATGCATGTAATGTTATGCTGGAGAATTATATGTATAATTAGATTTTCAAATACATATTATGTGTACACACACACACACACACACACACACACACACACACACACACATATATATATATATATATATATATATATATGATGCTCTTACATGGATAAATTGAATAGATTTCACATAATGTGAGCATTTAAATCAATTTATCAACTATGTGAGATACACATCCAATTTCTATTAGCTTTTACACTCACTTTTCATTCTCAGGAAGACTTCCTTTGCATTCTTATAGTAGCATTTTGTTGTAAGGAAGTTGCTAGTTTCTCCTGGGCTGCTCAACCTCAAAATAATCACATAGAAATTGTATTAATTAAAACACTACTTGGTCTATTAGCTCTAATTTCTTATTGGCTAACATTTATATTTTAATTTAACTCATTTCTAGTAATATGTATATGCCATGTGGCTGTGGCTTACCAGGTAAATTTCTGGCATCTGTCTCCAGCAGGGTTACATGGCATCTCCTCTGAATCTCCTCTGACTCTGCCTCCTTTCTCCCAGAATTCAGTTCAGTTTTCCCCACCTACCTAAGTTCTGCCCTAGCCACAGGTCAAGACAGTTTATTTATTAACCAATGGTACTCACAGCATACAGAGGGGAATTCCACATCACCTCCCATTTTTTGTTTAAATAAAAAGGAAGTTTTTAACTTTAACACAGTAAAATTGGATATAACAAAACAGTTATCAAGCAAGAATTATAGTTACAATATTTATATCTACTTTATCTTTTATAATACCTAAGGAAAACTATAACTATAACTCTAAATTCTTCAATTCCATCAAAAATTCCAGAAGGATATAAATTACCTAAGTAAACAATAAATGCATTGCAAGCAACTTCCAAAGCTCTAGAATTGAGAGAGACACTTTGCTGCCTGGACAATCACCCAAAGTTTTTCTGTAATGTTGGATCATCCATCTTTATCCTACCAGTTGATAGTATCTAGCAGACTTTTTTACAAAGCAGGAAAAGACAGTACCACCTCTATTGGCAGTTTGTCCATCACTTTCTTCTGTGTCCAGTAGCATGTCTAGCAAACTCTTCCTATTTGGTCATGAAGGAGGAATCCCAAGGGATCATCTCACCTTTAAATAAGTTCAACAGTCATTTCTCTACGGGTCCTGAATTTTCAGTTCATCATGCAGTTCAGGAAAGAACAGTTTTTGCCCAAATGGCCAACAAACTCCATGAGGAGCCTCTTCGATGCCCATCTTCCTCTTGAAGTAATTGGTGCTGCCAGGAATAGGGATGTCTCATGTCATGAAAAACCTTAAGTTATTAAAACATTTTAAATGCTACATACTGAAGGTCTTTGAAAGATTTGAAAAATACCTATCTAACTGAAATGGGTCTAGATATCTAGAAAACCTAACAAACATGATTACAAGCTTGACCATTATAGATGACTCTCTATTAAGCTATATTTCTTAATAATACATTACATTTTTAAATGAGCTTCACAAACGCAATCCCTTAATGAAGAGCAGAAATTAAAATATAACAAAATTGATCTTAAATTTGTACCAAATAAACCAAGATCCATACCAATGCAAATTATTTATCTCTATATTATATTCCCCTTTAAGTGTAATAACCATTTATAAACAATATTTTGGAATATGGGTGTAAATTTTCCAAACTGCTTTCTGCTGTTTATTTGATGAAATAATTTCTTTTGTTTTTGATTTATTTTTTATAATTTGTTTAAATTATTTTTACTGGAAATTTTTTGATGTGAGCAGTTTCATTAAGAGAAACCATTGCACTATCTGACCAACTGAAAAAGAAATCAGGTCGAACATCCCAAAAGAATACAGCAATTAACTTAAATATCACATTGAATCAGTTTTGCTAACACAGATACCATGTACACAATGTATGGTTTCTTTGAAGTGTTCAGGCTAATGAATGGATGGTGTTCTGTCTCACTCATTATTAGCCTGAACACTTCAATGAAATAATTTTTGAGAGGTATTCAAGGTGACCTTTCAAGGGATCTTGGTACATCAAGCCGTATTAGCCTGGAATGAATCCACAGTTTCTTATCCGCTCTGGAAACAAAAGCAGAACATCTTTTGCAAAGCAACATATCCTTAGACTCAAATTTGGAAGCCATGATACCTTTTAAAATGCTGCTTGGGGCATTAGCTCTAGCTTCTTATTGGATAGCACTTATATCTTAATTTAACCCATTTTTAGTAATCTGTGTATTTCCATGTGGCATTGGCTTGCCAGAAAAATTTCCAGCATCTGTCTCCAGGACTACATGGCTTCTCCTCTAACTCTGCCTCCTTTCTCCCAGCATTCAGTTTAGTTTTCCCCACCTACCTAAGTTCTGCCCTATTAACAGGCCAAGGCAGTTTCTTTATTAATCAATGGTATTCACAGCATACAAAGTGGAATCCCACATAAGCATTTCATTTGTATTTCAACGAATAAAGCTAGCCTGAACATCAGAAAATTAAAACAGCCTAACTGGCCAGCCTTACAGACCAGGAAGAAGTGACAGACACCTTTAATCCTGGTAGTGAGAATGACAAACACGTTTAATCCCAGCAGTCACACTAATTTGCCATAGACACAAGGCATTAGTGGTACATGCCCTTAATTCCAGAGCTAAAGAGGATTATACAACAAGAGGAGACAGCTCTCAATCACGTCTCATTCTGAGGTTTTCTGGAGGCAGGATCAACATTTTCAGACCAGGGTTGAGGTAAGAGCCAGTGGCTGTTTGGATTTTCTAGTCTTAGGTTGAACCCCAATATCTATCTCTGAGTTTTCATTAATCATACATCACATACTATTAATATATAAATGGAATCTTCATACAAATGGCTAGTGTGGTGGGTAAATTATAAATGTCATCACAATATCTAGGACTTGAAAACTCAGTCCCAGTTGGTGGTTGTTTGAGAAAGATTAGGTGTGGCCTTGAAGAAGGAAATATCCCGTTGAAGGTTGAACTTAAGGTTTCAAAAACATTTCTCCATTTTGAGTTGAGTATTTCTACTTTCTCTTTGTGACACAAGAAGTGAGCTCTCAGTTGCTGGCCTACTATCTATTACTACCTCTGCTCTGGCATCACATGCTCTAACTATGTGAAACCACTATGCCCAGATAGATCCTTTCTTCTATCAGTTGCCTTGGCCATGAAATTTTGTCTCAGCATTATAAAAGTAGTGAATCCAACTACACTCCCTTTATTTATCTTTTTATTTATCTCTGGTGAAACTAAAGTGTTATATGTTAGAGGATTTGAATATGGAAACAAATCCATATAGAACACCTGGGCTTTTCAGGTGCTTGTAGGCAGTCATTAACTTAGACTACCTTACCTGACTAATGAGTACATAGTTCTGAATTCTTTGTGAACCAAATTACTGGCCAATAAAATCACAGAAAATGCGTAATGAATTCCATTCCTTTCTTTTTCCACTTTGACTTCACATTTTAATCTGCACAGTAAGAAATCACATTTAATAATCAAATTCAATGCTTTTTGTAATTATTTTGACAAAATAAAGACATTGACTTTGCATTGAAGTAAGAGTATATGGGTTAGTATGTTTGATCTCAACATAATGTGACTCCCAGGGGACAATACAATTACAATACAGAATATTTTTTTAAAAAAAATTGATCTCAAAGACTGTGGAAACATTTACTGTCTTAATTGTTAAATAGAGATGATTAATACTTACAATTTACTTTAATATTTTGATTATTGTATTCCACCAAATTACATTCAGTTCACTCAATACCTAGAGAAAATTGGAAAATTCTTTAGGAAAATGACTTTTCTCACCCCTGAAGCAGAAGATCTGAAAGTTACAGAAACTTGCCTGCTCATTTGGTAATGAACATTTGATTAGTTAAGAAGATTTAAGAAGAATGGAACTGATTGTTATGTGACTTTTCATGGAGAAATAAGAACAAATATCTTCTTACTCTAGATAGTACAAAGAAGACAGAGATAAAAGAAACAATTCATGTCAAATAGATCCTTCACTTCCTTGGTTAGAGTTACCCCAAGATATTTTATGCTATTTGTGGCTATCGTGAAAGGTGATACTTCTCTGATTTCCCTCTCTGCTTCCTTATCCTTTGTGTATAGGAGGGCAACTGATTTTTTGGAGTTGATCTTGTATCCTGCCATGTTACTGAAGGAGTTTATCATCTGTAGGAGTTCTTTGGTGGAGTTTTTGGGGTCGCTTATGTACACTATCATATCATATGCAAATAACGAAAGTTTAACTTCTTCCTTTCCAAATCAAATCCCCTTGATCCCCTTATGTTGTCTTATTGCTATTGCTAGAACTTCAAGCACTATATTGAAGAGATAAGGAGAGAGTGGACAGCCTTGTCGTGTTCCTGAATTTAGTGGGATGGCCTAATCGGTTTTTAGCCATAAATAAAAGACATCGAGCCTATAATTTGTGATCCTTGAGAAGACAATAAAAAGGTGAAACCAAAGAAAAACATATAGTTATCCTCCTGGATATTGGAAGCAAACAAGTTTGCCATGCAAAAATTGGGATCTTAGGGGCTGGAGAGATGGCTCAGAGGTTAAGAGCATTGCCTGCTCTTCCAAAGGTCCTGAGTTCAATTCCCAGCAACCACATGGTGGCTCACGACCATCTGTAATGGGGTCTGGCGCCCTCTTCTGCCCTTCAGGTATACACACAGACAAAAAATATTATATACATAATAAATAAATAAATAAATAAATATTAAAAAAATTAAAAAAAATTGGGATCTTGGGGGTGGGGTGGGTTGGGGGCAAGGGGAGATGGGGAGAGCAAAGCGTGAAGGGGAGGATAGGGAGAGCTTGGGGGAATGGGATGCTTGGGATATAGGAAGGGTGGATATGGGAGTAGGTCAGCATATATCCTAATTAAGGGAGCCATTTTAGGATTATTAAGAGACTTGACTCTGGAGGGGTTCCCAGGTATCCAGTGAGATGCCCCCAGATAGTTCCGTGGGCAGCTGAGGAGAGGGAGTCGGAAAAGGCCAGATCCTATAGCCATACTAATGCTTATCTTTTATATCACCATAGAATCTTCATCTGGCGATGGATGGAGCAAGAGACAGAGCCCCACATTGGAGCACCAGACTGAGTTCTCAAGGTCCTGATGAGGAGCAGGAGGGAGAACATGAGAAAGAAAGTCAGAACTGTGAGGGAACCTTCATCTGGCGATGGATGGAGATAAAGACAGAGCCACACATTGGTGCACCGAACTGAGCGCCCAAGGTCCAAATGAGGAGCAGAAGGAAGGAAAACATGAGCAAGGAAGTCTGGACTGCCACGAGTGCTCCCACCCACTGAGATGGTGGGGCTGATCCATTCGGAGCTTACCAAGCCCAGGTGGACTGGGACTGAAAAAGCATGAGATAAAACCGGTCTCCCTGAACATGGCAGACAATGAGGGCTGCTGAGAGGCCAAGGACAATGACACGGGATTTGGACCCTACTACACATACAGGCTTTGGGGGTGCCTGGCCTGTTTGGATGCTCACCTTCCTCGACCTGGATCGAGGGGGGAGGAACTTGGACTTCCCACAGGGCAGGGAACCCTTACTGCCCTCTGGACAGGAGAGGAAAAGGGAGTGGAGGAGGGAGGGGGGTAAATGGGAGGCAGGAAGGAGGCAGAAATTTTTAATAAAAATAAAAAAAACAACAAAAAATGAAACAATTCAATGCATGCCTAGCTTACAGAACCAGTGAGTTTACTATGGTTGATCACAGAGTGGGGTGAGATTTTACTTAAGGAGCATGGATGGCTTGAACTTAGCAGCATCACCAAAACCCCACCATAGTATGGATGGTGACTGGAGCTCCCCACACAACATGCAGGCAGGTCAAGGGTCAGTCTTTCCTTTCAGAAGTTCTTATCTTGAGAATGGTATGTGTTAGTCTTGCAAGTTTCAAGAACTTCCTGAGACTTATGAGTTATTTTGTGAGATATTTATGTTTTCTTGACTTCCTGAACCTTAATTTCTCACTTCCAGATGAAATGTTATATTCAGAGGATGCTATCATGTGGCCAAATGGACTTCCTCTCACCATCATCATGTGGCTAAAAGGATGGACACTACGTCTGATCATGAGCCTCACATACTTTACATCCCTGGGGGAGGTTTTGGTTTCTACCATATATTATTGTGGACCTTTCCTAAGTTATACTTAGCGATTTTGCTGAACTTCAACTTTTAATTTAAAGTGAGTATTGTTATAATAATTTGCTTGTTTTATTAACTAATATATTGTTTTTTATTTTATTTTAGATATGCAATTGAGCATAAAATAATTTTACTTTGATATATGGAACTAAATATTCCTATAATATATTCAATTTAATTTTAAATGTCAATGTCAAATTTGTCAATAAGTATATTAGAAATGATATGGTTTAACATGATTACTTAGATATTTTTAATTGTTTAGATAAGTTTAAGCATATTTCATGGGCTGTCCTAGAATTTTTTTGTAGCCTATGCTTTCTTGGAATTTCTGATGCTCCTGCATCACCTTTGAAACTGCTTGGTCACAGGCAATGCCATCACAAAGAGGCAGGTTATTGTGATCAGTTTCATGACTATACATCTAACTATTCTATTTAAATTGATGGTACCTCTATTTTGGTGTTTAAGAAAATTACTTTTTGAACTGGGCTTTTAAAATAATTTATAATAATTTTATTTACTTTGGAGAGTGGACTGAATAGTTATGCGAACAGAGTATTCTTCCAGAGGACCCAAAGTTTGATTTTAGCTCCTGCAATGTGGTTCACAACTATCTATCACTCTGATTGCAGGAGATCCAAGTACCCTCTTCTAACTTCCTTGGTACCAGGCACATACATGGTGCACAAACATATGTGTAGTCAGAACATCCAAATACAGATAAAATAAAATAAGTCAATTTTATTTTTGTACCAAAAAAATCATGAAATGAGATGAAAAGCTTCTGGTTGGCATGGGTATCTTTATCCAAAACATTGCAGACCAATCTTCAAAGAAATTAAACCTAAAATGCATATAACTTTTATTCAAATTGTGTTTTGATGATTTTTTTTAAAGACTAAAACAAATATCATATTAAGTTTAAAAGTCTGAAGTGGGCAGCAATGATTTTATGTGTTTATCTAACTCCTCCTAAACATTGTCTCCTGACGTGTTTTCCATATTGTAAGATTCAGCATGAAAACACTCAAGTATTGAATCTATGGGGAGAGGTAGTTTTTGAAATGACTAATAGACACACCAGTGCAAGATGGACACGTGTTTAGTGAAATAAGAGTAGTGCATACTGCTCAAATACAGTAAAATTCTTCCATCCTAAGACTGTAGCTTAGCATGACAGCCGTGTGGGAAGGAAGGTAATGTGAACACATAAATGACGTGCATACATATATCAAACAACCGGACTCAGTGAGGTTATTTTTCATGTTTTGGAGTTCTGAGCCCAGAAGAAAACAACCTTTACAACAGTGTGTTAACCATGAAAGCTCCAGTTCCTAAGGCAATCAATATCAGGCAAATAAAAATGAACAGTGGAAATCATGGGAGTGTAAAGCAAGTTTTCAATTTATATACAAACATCCTAACCTGTCTTGATTTAGATTGTGGTGACATGTGCAAATCATTCTAGGACACCAACACTCTCAAGAGCAGCTCAAAACTGCAATGGACCAGCTTAGCCATAGCACTGGGACCAACGGGACAGGGTCTCAGGAATAGGTGGGTAAGGACAGACACAAGACTCAAAGAAATTGCATCTGAATGTGTCTTTACTAGGCATGAGGCTCTCATCCTTTATACAGAAAAGATTGCTTAAGTGCATGTATTGTTTTTCATGTGATACAGATTATTCTTAGAATCATTATATCAGATACATGAGAATAGATTTTCATCTGACAGATGTCCCTAGTGTGAGTCTGTGGTTGGGCATGCCAGACATGGCTTGGCATTAGTTTTAATATAAATCTTTATCTAGGCCATTAGTTCATGGCATTTTGAGCTAAGGGCAAGCAGTTGTGGCTAATATTCACATAGTTTACAGTCTTTTTATATTTCTGCAATCTATGCAGAAGAACTTCTTCTTTCCTCCTCCTCCATATTTCTAACTCCTTTTCAAACCTTCCCCAAAACCAATTTCAAGACATTACAGACATTTTTCTCTCTCTTCTATCCTTATCCCATCTTTGCTGAATCTGTCTTACTTGCTTAATTAAGTTTGCCTTTTGTTCTTCATTTACTAAGCACGAGATTAAACCTGGAAACCCTTTTCTCTTGAATGATAACCCATATTCCTCTATTAGCATCACATACTTCTATATATGGCAATGACTTATCAGTAGACTCTGGAAACTTAAACATAGTATCTTCCCTTCCAAAAGAAACCAGAATTTATTTTTTAGAACATAAGCAGCCAAACATAATGCCAAAAGTGCAAGGGTTCCAATGCAGGAAGCACAGCACACACACCTTTTCTGTGGACACTCTTCCTTGAAACTTGTGCCACATCTTACGTGAGAGATCACACAGACTCTGCAGAATGTGGCCTGACACAAAACCACTAATATTTTGCAAAGTTTCTTGCAACTACTAGGAAAGGTATTCAAATCAATCATGTGGTGATGTTGTTCAAACAAGCCATTTTGTCTGAGGGATTTGAACTCAGAACATTTTAAATCAAATCCCTCACTTAAAGTTCTTTAAGTTTTTATTTAAGTGATTATACTGACAAATTGGAAAGTATCTATGTTACTATTTAAAGAGAAGATTCTCTGAAATATATTGCAAGAATTTAGGATGTAATGAGTAATTTTAAAGGACCTGACATAAGTCAGTAATTTTATAGGTTGACTTCTACAAAACAGGCAGTTTTCTGCAGATAGAAAACACTTAAGATTATTGAAGCTGATTAAAAAATTGTGGATAAATAGTACATGTGATATGTTTGAAATATTACAAGACTCATGCCTGCTTTCTCACACACCTTCCTTTTGTGTATACATGTGTGATATATATGTATATGTATATATATATATATATATATATATATATATATATAGTACTCATGCTTGAAATTCTCCAAAAGTAAAATAAACATTAAAAATGGGTTAATCTCTTGTTTCTCCATGGTTAAACAAAAATACATTTTACTGTTTTTATATGACATCAAATACATACAACCATTTTAGTTGATGCCTTGTATAGTTTATGTCATAATTTTCCTACCTGTTATTTTATTGTGAGTACCAACACTGTGATTTACTCATATCAGATAAATTACATAGTTCAAGACACTTCATATTAAAAAACAAATTACTGAAAATTTGACATGAATAGCTTTTTAAGGTTGTTCCTCTCTGTATTAATAGAGTGCATATCTATTATGACATCTATGACTTAGCCAGAAAATAAATTTGGGGCAAAATAAAAAAAAATAGAGATGTGAAGGAGATTAGATTAAAAGATGAGTCATTGAGGACTATGATAATGGGTACACATTATATGTTTCAAATATCATGAGAGTCATGCCAACAGTGAAGAATAGCGTCTGCAGAGTGGATGGTAAAAAATAGAAAAGCAAGGACACAAGGAGCAGAAAAGAGGCTACAGCAGTGCCCGGGGGAGATGATATCTGACTGCAGTGCGGAATGAGATGGAGTTTTGGAGATAAAGAATTAGACTTAAAAGCAGTTCTCAAGCATTTACGTGTTAAACTGAATTCTGATTGCAGAAAATTTTCAAATGCAACTTTGCCTAAATTCTTAACTAATTTCTTTTATTAATCATCAATAATATACTACATCCAGATGATTTCTAATTCAATCTTTATTTGAACATTTTCTCATTTTAGAAGCAAATGTGTAAAATATCAAGGTGATAAATTCTATGGATTTTCTGAGCTCTCAATAAAATATCCAAGTTTAAAATGAAATGAAATAGAATTATATCTCACAAAATGTTTATGAAGGTGTCCATTGACAGCAAATGGTCAATGTGACTCAAGACTTTCTTCTACAAAATTTCAACCACTTTAGTAATTTTACAAGTTTTCTAAATGGAGAACCTGATGAAATCCTGGAGCCTCTTTTCTGAAACCTGAGAGTACAGCTACAATTGTAGATACACTGACCCAGTGTCAGAGATTCTAAATGGGCGACCCCTCCATGCCTTTCGGTCTCAGTCTTTTTGTTTCTCAGTCTTTGTCTTCCTCTCTACATGTGTGTGTGTGTGTGTGTGTGTCTGTGTGTGTGTCTGTCTGTCTGTTCATCTCTCCCTTTCCCCACCTCTCTCTGTACTTGATGGTATGACCTCACTATGGCACATGGACATCTTAAAGTTATGAATTCATGAACTATAGAGATTCTTCTTCCTCAGCATCCATAGCACCTAAGAGAACAAGCCTGTACCCAATGTTCTGCCATTTTCTCTTATTTTATACATTATTGTGAAGATAAATAAGGAAAAATTATTACTTCTATATCTCCTTATTCTATGTAATGCTTATGAAATGGAGGGCTAATAGTCTAAGTAAGAGAACTAGGTATAATTCATCTGACAATTACACCATTGTAAAACTAGCATCAAAACCCATAGGAGTATAGTTTGACTTATTATATTTCACCTTGTTTTAAATAAGTTGTTGATACTAGTTGCAAAAACAGAGTCATTTGTGAGAAGGTGGACCAATGTGGTCTTTGTCAACAAATGGAACTTTTACTGTAAATTATGTTAATAGCTCCAATACCTAAAACAAATTGGAAAGAGGCTGGAATATCAGGTCTCTATGGTAATTCTAAGGCTGGGATGCCAAAAGAATTGTTGGCTTGTCATTCATATATATTTATATATATATACATGCATATGTACATACAGTGGTGTTATCAGTTATCAAAGAAGCTGTGATAACTCTGGATGCCTGGGGAGTAACAGGAGCATGGTGGATGTTAAACAGTGTTGAACATCTGGAACCAGAGATCGTAATCTCTTTAGAGCAGAGCAATTGACAGAGTACTGTAAAAGGACACAACATGAAAGCCAGTAAATTAGAAGCTGCAGTGCTGCTCTTAAAGGCATAAATCACAGGAATCATATGCCTAGTCAGGGAAGCTTGTATGCCTACTGGGGAATTCCGAGAGGAAACAGCATGTTCTGAAATGCTGAAGGCCATACGTTCAATGCTTGAGTCATAATGTCTAACACTGTCTGCTACAGTTGGCTGCATCTAAAATATTATTTAAATTGTGACACTTTAAAGACATTTTCATATGTTCTTTTGCAAAATTGTGAGGCAAGTACAAGAAAATTATGTTTCTATATGTCTGTTTATTAGTAGTAGATATTCTGTTCATTTTACTATGGTGTCAGCTACAATGTCTAATTATTCCTTCTGTAAATATGTATTCTCATTATGCAAATGATGAGACTAAACCTCTGGAAGATTAAATGATTTTGACCAATGAACACAATAAATCATCAGTCCTATATCTGAATTTATCTTGACATTATGTTATCTTCACAAGATCTAAAATTCTACTCTTTGTGACCTCAGACTCCCATTTGCTGATCAACTTTAATTTATGATTCACTCTTTGTAATGGTCTCTATAAAAGAGCTCATACAACTTGAAAGCTGAAAGAATTGTACATGTTATTTTCTTCATATTGCATTCAAGTCTTATTTGTTTTGCCATTTTCTACCTTCTCATTGAACTGCCATTTTTCTAATTATACATACAGTGATTTCATGCATGTGTATTCACTGCCCAAAAGATAAAAAGGGAAGAAATAATGCATATTATTTATGATTCTACCATATCAAATTGCATACCACTCTAACCAAATACTTTTAAATAATCTTGGACTTAATTTTCCAGTAAAAGACAATGTATGTTACCAGAATTAATATTATGATGCATCTTTCTCTTAAGTTTTGTCAAAAAAGTTAATTTGACCACATTGTTAAATTAGCATTGTAGATGGATCCCTCCCATCACCCTAAACTTTGCTTTGTCCCAACTGTGATAAAATATTTGATCCAAACAATAATATTTATGCAGTAGCTCATAGCAGAGGCAGGAAGAAAATAAGATACTAAAATGTTTGTTGTCTACATGAGACCTAGTTAGGAAGGGAGCAGACAATAGAATACATCTAAGATGAAGGTGAACCATGGTGAAGCCATTTTCATATTGGTTCCCAAAGGTCTAGTTGTGGATAAACATAGCCATAATGCTTTGCTTTTCTTTAAACAAAGTAACTAACAAACAAATCTAAGGTCAATAAAGAAGACATGTCATAAACTAAACTCTGTATAGGGCTCTAAATAACTTGTTTATGAAGCTGTGAGTTAAAAAAGGAAATCAAATATGCAAATCACTGAAAGAAAGAGGGGTATGAAAGCAAAATATTCTCATTGTTAATCTGGAAAAACAATCTGTCATGTGGATAGATAAAAACACCATGTCAACCCCTAATAAGAAAGACTATCAGGAGGGAGGCCTATTGTGTGTCTATGAAAATTGACAAAGGTAGAGAAATTGGGAAAGGAAGAATTACAGAAAAGACTGTGCCATGAAGCTTTAGAAAAGCAGTCATTCCATAGCTCTCAAGTTCAGGTTGAAACAATGAGTTCTGATGTAGAAACTGCAATAAGTATTCCAAAAGATCAAGGAAAGATAATGGAAGAAGGTGTCTATGAGACACAGACTGGTCATGTGGAAAACAGCCTTGTATCAGAAGAGGCTTCCTAGAAAGGACTCTAAAAACTATTGTAGACAGTGATGTGAAGTCAGTGCTTCGTGATGAAGCTACAACAGATAGGCTGGCTCTCTTATGGCATAGTGGACCTGATGACCTTATGTCAAAGTCAATACTCAATACCACACTTCTTGAATCTTAATTATTAAGATTCTGTTTGTTTAGCAATAAAACCTATATAAGAGTGCATCTATTTATAACATAGACTGCTGGATATGTTAAACCCACCTTTGAGACACACTGCTGAGAAATGCAGTTGTTTTAAACAAATGACAGTTCATTGACAATATACCTTACCTTATAAGAACCTTTACTGAGATGTAGAGCATGATTGATGCCTTCACTCCTTCTCACTGGTTAACTCTATAGCCTACAGATTAAAGAATTATTTTCATGATCATGATTTAGTATTTAATAAATACTAAATAAGTCTAGAGTTGCCTCAGTGGTTTTGCTGAAAATCTGGAATCACTATGATTCATGATAGGAGGTAAAAGTAAAAACCTTAAGAGACATTAAAGGAAGATGATTCCAATCACCAAAAATGATCATAGGGGTGATATTGAGATTCCCTTCTGCATGCTGTGAATAGCGCTGGTTAATAAAGAACTGCTTTGGACACATAGCAGGGCAGAACAGAGGCAGGTGGGGAAAATTAAACTCAATGCTGGGAGAAAAAAGGAGGAATTGAAGGGAAGCCATGTATCTCTGCCAGAGACAGACACCAGAACTTTACTTGGTAAGCCACAGGTGATACACAGAAGATGGGTTAATTTAAGATATGAGTTAGCCATAACTTAAGCTATTGGCCAAACAGTATTGCAAATAATACAGTTTCTGTGTGATTATTTCAGGGCAGAGTATGTATACACCACAACATGCTGTCTGCTACAGAGGTGGGAATGAGACTGGGTGCTTGGTCTTACAGGATTGGAGAGAGAGGTGAAAATCTCCTATTAATCTCTATGTGTCTTTGGCTAGGGTGACTTGGGATGCCAAGAGAATATCTGCTGGAACTGGGACCTGGGATAAGCAAATAAATCAAGGAAGGAACTATAGAAGGGGAGGATCTGTGTGAGCCACATGAGGTGGGGGCAGAGGAGAAGGGGAAGATTCAGCAAGTAGTGTGTTACAGAGCTGGGGCATAGACTGAGAGTTGGGCTTAGAGGAGCAGAGGGAGAGGTGAAAATCTGCAGTTAATAGTTTAATTGCTTCTCTGGCCTGAATGGCTTACAGGTTCCCTGAGTTATAATATTTTCTTCACATGCATTGAAATCCATAATTATCTCATGCATTATTTTATATTCTGATGAAATTATTCCATATTAAAACTTTTAGTAGCGCTTCCATTAAGTTGACTGAAATTTACTAGGACTGATAGGCTTCCCAGAGTATAGTGTTCAAAGATATGGTGTAGAATGCTGAATCTAAGGACTAACTCCCTTCTCGGAAGTCCATAAATATAAAACCTGATTGAATTTGTGGTTGGGAAAGGCCTAAAATAAAGACAGAAAATGTCTGATACTGTCTCTACAAAGAAGCTCAGGCTGCTACGATTATCTCATCCTTTCCAATAGATTTAGCTTTCTTTTTTATTAACAACAACAAAAAAAACTTGCATGAAAATTGTTAAGAAACATAAAAGATTTCAGAGAAAATGATATACTGTGTTACTTAAGAAAGAACATTTCCAAAAAAAAAACAACTAAAAGAACAGCTGTGTAGGAGTCATGGGCTTCTTACTTTCTTTTCCCATTTCTGTGAGAAAATACCCTGGCAGAAACAAATTAAGAGAGAAAGGGCTTATTTTGACTCATGGTTGCACCACTGTGGAAAAGTTAAAGCAGTGTGAAGCGGCTAGAAATATTGAATCTTATCGCTGTGCTAAAATGTATAAAGATTTATGGAATAAATAGGAGGCATAAAAATCTAGAAAAATATTTTTCACTCATGAGTTAGAAGAACTATTGCCATACTTATGAATATCTTGTGTATCACCATAGAACCTTCACCTGGCATTGGATGGAGAAAATGACAGAGCCCCACATAGGAGCACCGGACTGAGCTCCCAAGGTCCCGTTGAGGAGCAAAAGGAGGGAGATCATGAGCAAGGAAGTCAGGACCGTGAGGAGTGCGTTTACCCATTGAGACGGTGGGACAGATCTAACGGGAGACCACCAAGTCCAGTTGGAATGGGACTGATGGAACAGGGGACCAAACTGGACTCTCTGAATGTGGCTGACGGTGGAGGAGGACTGAGAAACCAAGGACAACGGCAATGAACGTGAACTCTACAGCATGGACGGGTTCACTGTGAGCCTTGTCAGTTTGGTCACTCACCTTCCTGGACTTAGGGGGAGCTGGGAGGATCTTGGACTTAACATAGTGAAGGGAACCCTGATGGCTCTTTGTCTTGGAGAGGGGTGGAGTGGGGGTATGGGTGGAAGGGAGGGGAGGGAAGGGGGAGGAGGAGGGAAGGAGATGGAAATCTTTAATAAAAAAATGAGGAAAAATAAATAAACTAATTAAAAAAAGAACTAAGATTGTTAAATATCTATATTTTACAAACAGTACATACATATGCTTATACTTTCCAAAAAAATGCACAGCACAGGAGTTCGAGGACATTAAGTGACTTATAAACCCATAGGGCTTTGGTTAGATATTACAGTCTGGAATGTAGCACACAGCTAATGCTTCCCTTCATGAGGTCAGGAACAAAACAATGTAGGGCCACACTGGTACTCCGGTATAGCCCTTAAAGGCATCATCAACTGGCACACCTTTTGGGCCTAGCCATTCTTTCTGAAGGACACCAATAAAAAATAAAGAGTAAAACCAGCCTGCAATGGACACTTGATATTGAAACTGTAACCCACAGCTTCCTGGGGGTTAGAAAATGGTGTTGAGATCCGGTGGTAGTTATATTACACTGCTATGTCTCATCACATGCAAAGTAACCTCAGGATGGAAAAAAATCCCTCTGAGATCTCAAATGATGAAAACATCACTGAAAACATAGAAGAGAGGCAGTGCTTCTTTTACAAAATGTCAAATAATTAGGGAATATAAGCAAAAAGATAAGGTATTATATTAAAATATAATACAACTTGCAGCCCTGTAATTATTGTTTCCAAGGTTTTGGGAGCCCAGTCTGTTTAGATGCACACCTTCCTAGACCTGGATGGAGGGGGGAGGGCCTTGGACTTCCCACAGGGCAGGGTACCCTGACTTCTCTTAGGAATGGAGAGGGAGGGGGAGGGGGATTAAAGGGAGTGGGAGGGAAATGGGAGGATGGGAGGAGGTGGAAATTTTTAATAAATAAATAAGAGTAGAAAAATAAATAAAAACCATTTACATTTCAATTCTAAAATATTGTGAAATGCAGTGACTTCAGTGAGGGAATGACTAATGAAGTGTTGTAGTTTCCTAAAACAAGTCTTTTTTCAAAAATTTATTTTTATTTATGTATGTGAATGTGTGTCTGTGTGATGATTGGCCATATGAATGCACTGTGCACAGAAACTAGAAGAGAAATGTCCAATCTCCTGGAGTTGGAGTCACAAGTTGTTATGAAGGCCCCTAACACAGGTGCTTTGTACTTTGGGGAACCCATAAGATAGTAAAGTTGAGTCCATTGTAATAGTATCAATCTGAGCCATCTCTTCAACCCATAACAACACTTACAAGATACTTCACTATCATTAGTTTCTAGCTTACATTCATTGTATAAAGTTATGTGCTTAATATGGGCATCTTATATCATTCATGCTGTTTATTATGATTATAT
This sequence comes from Arvicola amphibius, assembly GCF_903992535.2. Classification (NCBI taxonomy): domain Eukaryota; kingdom Metazoa; phylum Chordata; class Mammalia; order Rodentia; family Cricetidae; genus Arvicola; species Arvicola amphibius. Next base: position 97,662,774 of record NC_052047.1, read on the forward strand.
TAATGCTTATTGCTTTTTGTGGTACTTACACTGGTCCCCTTTCCCATCTATCTTAGTCCCTTACTATTTTTGTATATTAAGAAGATAAAGATCCTATATAAGAAAAAAATCAAGGTATTTATCTTAATGAGTTTGTTTTATTTCATTTAACATGATAACCTACAGTCACACTCACTTTGATTTTTCTGTACATGACAGAATTAATTCTATTAACATGTGATCCAGATGTGCCACTCTTGGGAATTCAATGGCTCTACATCTTAGGGGAACCAAAACAACATTCCCCACATCTTTATATTTTGTTGCAGTACTTTCCATCACAATGAATTTGCAGAACTCAGTATTGGTTACACATAAAGAAAACACAACATGTAGACATGATTGAATATTTGTTCTAAAAATAACAATATAATTCTGATATTGATTAAATATGAGGATGGTATCTGAAAACAGGATGAATCTCTCTGAAGTTATTCATTTATTTTAAATAAGTTCAGTAGTCATCAGAATGGCTTCCTCTGGCAGCAGATGAGAGCAGGAACAGACACTCACACCCAGACATGAAAAGAAAGTGTTTAAATTGGATGTCTCCATTACTTCCCTTGCCTAGGAGATTACGGCACCCTGTGGAAGAGGGGGAGAAAGGGTTACAGAGTATGGAGGAGAACATGGCCCACTGAATCAACTAAGCAGAGCTCACATGGGCTCATTGACACTGAAGGGCCAAACTCTGGGCCTGAGTAGGTCTGCAGCAGGTCTTCTTCATATATATTATGACTGTTAGCTTAGAGTTTGTGGGACTCCTAACAGTGGGAGCTGGTGGATCTCTGACTCCTTTGCCTGTCCTTGAGACTCTTTTCCTCCTATTGAGTTTTGTCATCCAGTCTCAATGTGAGGTGTTTTGCCTTGTTATATTTATCTTGTTTTGTTCTGTTTCACCCTTATCCCTTGAGTACCTATCATTTTTTGCAGAGGAAAGTGAGGGGGAGTGAGCTGGGGGAGAGGGAAGGTAGGGGATAACTGAGAAGAGTGGATGGATGGGAAACTGTGGACAGGTTGCATTGTATGAGAGAAGAATATTTTTCAGTAAAAAGAAAAAGACTGTACTAAAAATAATAAAAATAAAGAATATTGTAACTATAATTATTGCTGAATACATGTCCATAGTCATTCTTGACCACCATCTTTATGAAGGTCAGGATACAAATTGAGCGTGCCCAAAAGTGTTCCTGTCTGCTATTTCAGCCATTTCAAAATAGGCTTAATAAATTGAGCTGTGTATGTCCAAATATGAGTTAGACATTTTCCCTTTCTAACCTATGACCTTAAGAAATCATGTTCAAAGATGTTGTGCCCCTGAAGTGCTATGTATAAAATCCCAGAATAAAAGATCCGCAGTACAAAAAAAAAATAAAGAATACCTTTCTTGGGGCTGCCACCCATGAGAACACAAAGATCCCTCTAAAACATCTGTATAATTGATCAATATCAAAAGTTTGCAATTACCCTTACAACTACGGGGTAGACCCAGAGATCCCTTAATGCCCCACCCATACTAAGTTCAACAATAGAAACAGAAAGCATGAGGAGACAGCATGGAGACTTCAGAAAGATGAAGGGGTGATGTCCGTGTTTGAAAGCTAACCTCAGGAGCAGGAGGAATTCAAATCAAATGGCATCATCTTGGATTGTGAGCAAACTGACCATACTTCAGGTTCTTTACAAAACCATAATAGGAGAAAACAAACCAAGGGGTTACTTAGAAAAACATTGAAAATAGAAATGCAAACCAACAAACAAAAGAAAAACTCCTACATCTCCATTTTGAATAGAGGAATTTGGAATGGTTCAAGCAGTGACAGAATGCAGATAGCACAGACAGAAAGGAATACAGCTTTGGACCAAGGTAGCCTCACTGTTTGACTCCGTTATGTTTCTTGAGATCTTTGAGTGGAGTCCTTCTACCAAAGGCAAGAAGAACTACCCATGGTGGAGGAAGCTGTTCCTTCTCTGGAAATAGTGTGTTATAATGAATAATAAACCCGATTCAGCATCACTTGCTGTCATCACTGTATCTCATGCTGAACACTGTTCACAAGCAATCTCTCAGACCAGTCAGGGAACTCCACATGTCTCAACACACTTATCACAGTGTTTTTATGGAATGTATTTTTTTAATAATATTGAAGACAAAACTGGGAAATGGAGGTTGGAAACTCACGTGTCAGTGTTTATATAAATCACAAAGAGTTTGTCCACAATCGAAGATTATGCTACTTGACAGAGTTTCAAAATTCATCTTGGTTGCCTCCCTACAGTGATTGCAAAATCTTATGGAAGTTAAAACATTAGAGCATCCATTCTTTAATATAAGGAGTGTGGTCAAGTGAGGAGCACATTGTCCAGTTTCCTTCATCCATAGAATTGATTCCATTGCAAAATAACATATCATAAAAAAGTGACCTTTAAATAAAGCATCATAACCTCAGAACATCATATTTGAGAATTTATATGAAACTAATGGCTGGAGGACAGAATTTAATAATAATTAGTGTGTGTGGGCTCATTTATATATTATCTATAAGAGTGAGAAAGGAACAAACTTAATCAAGTCTAATGCCTCTTTATAGACAAGCATGGTAGTTGCAGAATTTGAAAAGCTAGTAGACAGAGTAGCTATAGAGAAGTTTTCAATGAGCGAGTTTAATAAAATTTATCTAGTGGGATAATCAATGTGGAAGACATGAACAAGCCAGTAAACTGGAACATCTATGTTTACATTCAAGAGCACACAACCCTACAAACTGTTTCTCTCTTAGATTTTTGAGGTTTCTTTGGGGGGTTGTTTCTTTGGTTTTTGATCTGTTTTACTTCATATTTCTTATTCCTGCCATATGGTTTGTTTGTGTGTTTTCTAATGTGATAGAATGAGACCTTCTCCATTCACACAGTGCAAAGTAGTCTCCTCACAAACATCATTGGTACCTTTTATCAAAGTTCTCTGCAACAACCTATGGTGTGGCAGTCTCAGACAAGCATACCTGGCCATCTTCCACCATCTTCACATCAATCTGGGCTTTCTACCATCACCTTGGCAGAGATGGCTCTGCTGATCAGCCTTGTGATGTTATCAGTCAAGGAGAATGGCTAAGAGATCCAGCCATGGTCACTGAATACCCTGCATCAACACTAGTTACATTCTGAAAGAGTGGGCATGGCCAGCTTCTGCTTCCATTACACTCATCAGATGCTCTGGAAGTTAGTGTGGAATTTCTTCTCATTATATCCCCAGAGTATCCTTGGAATACTCTGTCCTAATGTGAAACTACTCATTGTACAGAAAAATGTGCTACACAAAAAACTGAAAGGAGTTTTGCTTACACATTGATTATCTCAAAATGCCAAAAATATAAAAGCTGTGGTTTTACCAGAAAAGCTCCATTTTCAATTTTGTTTCTTTCCCCCAGATAGTCCAAAATAGGTGAATTATCAATAATTGAATATACCCTATTATTACAGACTTATTCTCCACAGTTTTCATAAAGACAATTACCTGCTCTGTGTTCATGTATGCCCACGATTGGTATGACATCATCAAGCTGAGTGGATCTTCCTACATGGCATTTTCACACTAGGCTCTAATATTACTCAGCTGGATGGTTTAATTTTGTTTTCTCAGATGCTTAAATATTATACTGCAGTTTTATTTGTGAAACTATTTCTTGTTAGAAGTTTATATCACAAAATATGATACCAGTCTGCAGAGTCAAAGCAAAACGTATTAATCTGGCCAGCCACATTTGTAATTGTGATTTCTTAATAAATGATGACAACTGAGTTGTACTTCTATATTAAGAATGCATGCTGTCTGACCCCAAAACTCTGTGCTCCATGTTCTCACTCATTTCTATTGAAAGCATAAACTTAACATGGTTGTAACATTTACATTGTAATTTTCATATTAGGACCATAATTATGTGCTGTGAACTGAGTTATCTCTCTTCAAAACTCACTGGTTCAAGGCCTCTAATAGGAAATTACAGTTACATATTATCATAGAATGTTTCTGTAAACCCCTAGGAATGTACTTTTCATAGTACAAGAAAGAAATAACAGGAAAAACTGAAAGTCAAGAAAATGATATTTGGGAAACCAACCCTGCTAAACAATCTGACTTTACAGATGTCAAACAGTAAAATGTCAATGACAGAGGACAATTCTCCCAATTCTGACATTGTTCTCTTCCATAATCAAAAAAGAAAATGGAAACCACTCCCGCAAAGATTATTAACAATAATTGCTCATAATATTCTCCTTAGTATTCTACTCACCTCTACTAAAATTTAGAAATGTTCCTCTCTTAAACAGCATTTTTAAGCCTTGTTAGTTTTAAAGCCAAGTACATTCCTTAGAATTATCTATGTAGTATATCTTTCAATTGTAAATATCTAATTTTCAGTCTTTAGGGTAGAGGAGGGGCCTAAATTGATGTGGTAACAATAAGCAAATAAATATAACCCAATTATAACAAGAAGAAAAACTAATAAATACAGACAATTCTGCACTTATGTGTTGCTCATGTGCTTCTCCAGGTCTCTCTGGCTCTCGTTGCTTTTTCATAAGCTTGCCCAGGACTTCACAGAGATGATCCTAAATATTTTCCCATTGTTGTTAGACAAAATAAAGGGGGTTGATTTCTGTTTAACCTCATCCAGTAAAATTTTAACTTTTATAGAATTTAAAGAACCCATAAATACAAACCTAGAAAGAAGAATTAGCAAGCTTGATTATTTTACAATATGGAAAGAGAACAGAAACTCTATGGAAACAGCTTGGTGTGGAGAAAGCTGGAGACTACTGACTGAAAAGCTGTCATAAGAAATTAATCAGAGGGTTATCTGGGTCCCTGAAATCAGAACATGACACATAGAAGTTTTCACAGTAGATGGCATAGCTAGTGTTCCCTGGATGTATTCCAGAGGCATGGATTCAAAAGCAGACAGCTGCTTTAAGTATGGGTTGAGACTGGGAGCGAAGATTACCTTTTCAATCCATTTACTACTGTGTTGCTGGAGGCTGCTCATTTGTTTCCTGACTGCTCTGACTTAAAATAATCACACAGAAACTATATTGTTTAAAACATGGCTTGGCCAATAACTTAAGCGTGTTTCTGGCTAGCTCTTATTTCTTAAATTAATCCATTTCTATTCATTTGTGTATCACCACATGTCTGTGGTTTATAGGCAAGGTTCTGGTGCATCTGCCTCTGACAGAGGTTACATGGCTTCTCTTTGACTCTGCCTACTCCCTTTCTCTACATTTATGTTTAGATTTCCCACCTAGATTTACTCTGTTAAGTCACTGGCCAAAAGCAGCTTCATTCATTAATGAATAAAAGCAACACATAGACAGAAGAACTTCTTCCACATCATTTCCCTTTTTCTGTTTAAATAAAAGGGAAGGTTTTAATTTTAACATAGCAAATTACATATAGCAAAACAGGTATCAAGCAAGAATTATAGTTACATTTTATCTACTATATCTTTTATCACAACTAAGGAAAACTATAGTTATAAATATCAATTCTTCAACTCCTTCAAAGACTTCAGAAGGAAATAATATTGCTTAAATAAACAGGAACTGCATTGTGAGCAATCTCCAAAACTCTAGAATTGACAGAGACATCTCATTGTCTAGACAGTCACCCAAAGTTCTTCTCTAACATTGCAGGCACCCATCTTCGGTCTACTGGTCGGTAGTATCTGCCAGACACTTTCATGAAGCAGGAAATTTCAAAGACAGCTACACCTATATTGGCAATTTCTCACTAACTACTGGGTACTGTAGAATGTCTGGCAGTCTCATTAATGAAGCAGGAACTCTGAAGGACTGACTCAGCTTCTTTAGGCAGCTCCAGCAGTCATTTTTCTATGGGTCCTGCAAGTCCAGTCAAACAGTTCAGAAAAGAGCAATTTCTTGCAAAAATGGCTAACAAACTCCATGAGGAGCCTCTTGGAGTAGATTGGTGCTACCAGGAACAGATGTGTCTCATTGCTATGAAAAATCCTTAGTTTTTAAAACATTTCAAATGACATATTCTGTAGGTCTTTGAAAGTTTTAAAAATTATCAAACTGAAATATATCTCTATATATCTAGAAAATCTAACAAACATGACTACAAGCTTGACTATTATAGAAGACTATTAACCTGCATTTCTTAATTTTACAGTATATTTTCAAATGAGCTACACAACCACAATATCTTATTCAAGAACAGAAATGTATATATATATATATATATATATATATATATATATATATATATATAATGTATATATATATATGTTACTCTTAAATTTAAATTTGAATATTCTGAGATCCATATCCAGTTCAAAGTATTCATATCTATAGCATATCCCCCCTTTGAATGTAAACAAACATTTACTGATGGAGGCGGGTCTTCTATCAATCTGTTGATTTCATTGGTTAATTAATAAAGAAAACTGCTTGGCCTAATAGTTTAGAACATAGGTGGGTGGAGTAAACAGAACAGGAAGAAGGAAGTGAGGTAGATAGCTCAGTCAATTGCCCCACCTCTCCTCTCTGGGACAGTCGCCATGACTCTCCTCAGTGAGCCAGATGCCATGAAGCCAGCCACCAGGTCAGATGTGTTGAATCTTTCCTGGTAAGACACCACTTTGTGGTGTTACACAGATTATTCGATGTGGGTTAGTCAAGATGTGAATAAGAGGCTGAAACTAATGGGCCAGACAGTGTTTAAAAGAATACAATTTGTGTGCTGTTATTTCGGGTTTTAAGCTAGCCGTGCTGGAGGCGGGCAGGATGAAAAGCAGGCCCGCTCCGCTCCTATTACTACAATTTATAAACAACCATTTAGGGAATTTGGGCATAGTTTACTACAAACTGCTTCCTGCTTTTTGTTGGGTGAACTATTTTTGAGTCTGTTTACCGTTACCTTCATGGAGTCTTGTTCATCAAACCACATTATTCTGGAAGGAATCCACAGGTTCTCATCTTCTGTGGAAACAAAAGCAGAAGCACTTTTCCAAAGTAACAAATCCTTAGACCCAAATTCAGAAGTCGAGATATCTTTAAAATATATATGTTGGTTTACTTTAGAAGCCCATACAATTAAACGTCACTTTATACTTACATCCTTCACAGTCAAATAATTTAAAGAAAACACAATGATATACACAATCCAGATTCTCTGTGTATATTCCAACTTTACATGGCTTATATTTCTTACTCTGTTACTTTTTCTACAAGTTTATTCTGTCTATTTAAAGATTTTGTTTTATTTTTTGAAAAGCCAATTACTTATTTTTATAACACTCTATACTCTTTTTTTTTCTTTTTCCCTAGCCTATGTACGTTTTTAAAACATACTGTGACCCATTTAGAGGTTTATTTCATCTGAATTTGTCTTTATTGTGTATTTGTAATTATTTTCTGACTAGGACCGCTTCTTAAAATGTTAAACAATGTGGCTAGAACTAAGATTACTTTTCCTTTTGGCTCAACCATTCCAACATGGCAGAGGTCTGTTCAGCACTAGTTCTGCAAGCCGTGCTCACAGCCCCATTTTCAGGCACACAGTGGCTCTATATTGAAATTAAGCAAGTTGTAGCACTCTGTTCACAAAAACCATTTAAATGTTCTGAAGCCAGCCCTCCTGAAGCAGTCAGAGCTGTTCATGCTGGCGAACTAGGAAGCTGCCATTTTTAAAGTAGCTGTGGAGTTTTTACTGCTGAAACTGAGTCAGAAAACCTCTTAAAGGGGTCAAATCTCTGCTTTCTGACAGCAAAGAGAGCAAGAAGCTGCATTAAATTTTGTTTTTTGGGGGTTTTTTGTGACTAGAATTTATTTTCAAGCTCTCTCAGGTTTTTTTTTTTTTTCCTCATGGTTTATTTTTTTTTATATTTAAAAATTTCCATCTCCTTCCCTCCTCCTCCCCCCTCCCTCCCCTCCTTCTCCCCTTTCTCTCCCCTCCTTCTCCCCCTTCCCTCCCCTCCCCTCCACCCATACCTCCTCCCCTCCCTCCCTCTCAAGGCCAAGGAGCCATCAGGGTTCCCCACTCTATGCTAAGACCAAGGTCCTCCCAACTCCCCCCAGGTCCAGGAAGGTGATCGACCAAGCTGAGAAGGCTCCCACAGAGCCCGTCCATGAAGAACAATCAGAGCCCAGAGCCATTGTCCTTTGCTTCTCAGTCAGCCCCCGCTGTTGGCCACACTCAGAGAGACGGGTTTGGTCGCATGATCCATCAGTCCCATTCCAACTGGAGTTGGTGATCTCCCATTAGTTCTGTCCCACCGTCTCCATGAGTGAACGCACCCCTCTCGTTCCTGACTTTCTCCCTCATGTTCTCGCTCCTTCTGCTCCTCATCGGGACCTTGGGAGCTCAGTCCAGTGCTCCAATGTGGGGCTCAGTCACCTTCCCCATCTGTCGCCAGATGGAGGTTCCCTCACGGTCCTGACTTTCTTTCTCATGTTCTCTCTCCTTCTGCTCCTCATCAGGACCTTGGGAGCTCAGTCCGGTGCTCCAAGGTGGGGCTCTGTCATTTTCTTCATCTATCGTCAGGTGGAGGTTCTATGGTGATATGCAAGAAATTCATCAGTATGGCTATAGGAACTGGCCTTTTCAGGCTCCCTCTCCTCAGCTGCCCAAGGAACTAACTGGGGGCGTCTCCCTGGAAACCTGGGAACCCCTCTAGGGTCAAGTCTCTTGACAACCCTCAGGTAGCTCCTTAAATTCAGCTATATGCTTCCCTGCTCTCATATCCATCCTTCCTATATCCCAAGCACCCCATTCCTCCGAGCTCCCCCCGCTCTCCCCTTCACACTTTTCTCTCCCCATCTTCCCTTGGCCCAGTCTTGCCCAACCCTCAAGTTCCCAATTTTGCCTGGCGATCGTGTCTACTTCCAATATCCAGGAGGATTACTATATCTTTTTTGGGAGTTCACCTTCTTATTATCTTCTCAAGGATCCCAAACTTATAGGCTCGATGTCCTTTAATCATGGCTAGAAACCGAATATGAGTGAGTACATCCCATGTTCATCTTTATGGGTCTGGGTTACCTCACTCAGAATAGTGTTTTCTATTTCCATCCATTTGCCTGCAAAATTCAAGATGTCATTGTTTTTTACCGCTGAGTAGTATTCTAGCATGTATGTATTCCACAGTTTCTTCATCCATTCTTCCACTGAAGGGCATCTAGGCTGTCTCCAGGATCTGGCTATTACAAATAATGCTGCTATGAACATAGTTGAGCAAATGCTTTTGTAGTATGATTGGGCATCTCTTTGGTAGATTCCCAAGAGTGGAATTGCTGGGTCCTGGGGTAGGTTGATCCTGAATTTCCTGAGAAACCACCACACTGCTTTCCAAAGTGGTTGCACAAGTGTACATTCCCACCAGCAATGGGTGCATGTACCCCTTACCCCACAACTTTTGTGACTAGAATTTATTTTCAAGCTCTCTCAGGTTTTTTTTTTTTTTTTTTTTTTTTTTTTGTTTTTCGAGACAGGGTTTCTCTGTAGTTTCTAGAGCCTGTCCTGGAACTAGCTCTTGTAGACCAGGCTGGCCTCGAACTCAGAGATCCGCCTGCCTCTGCCTCCTGAGTGCTGGAATTAAAGGCGTGGGCCACCACTGCCCGGCCTCTCTCAGGTTTTTAAGTGGATTTAGTTAACCACATTGGCACCAATTTGAATATCTTGCTATGTTAAAGTTAAAGCCTTCCTTTTCATTTAGATAGAAAGGGGGAGGAGATGTGGAAGTTGAAGTATTCTATGAATATCTTTTATTGACTTTAGTTAATAAAAAAGCTGCTTTCAGCCAATGACTTAACAGAGTAAAACCAGGCTGAAAGAGGTATATAGAAAGAGTAGGTAGAATCAGGGAGATGTCATATAGCAACCAGAGGAAAAAGATGCAAGACATCAGTAGACCCCAAACCTCATAGTAAGATATAAGATAATAGATATGGATTAATTTAAGATATAAGAGTTAGCCAGGAATACCCTTAAGCTATTGGCCAAACATTATTGCATATAATATAGTTTCTGTGTGATTATTTTGTGTCAGAGCACTAGGAAATGATCAAGCAGCCTCTCACAGCACTACTATGAGTAACAGGAGGTTGATTCCCTATGGGGAACTTGATCAGTGAATGATGCACACCTCACAAATTGTGAGGAACCACACGTGTTTGTAGGTTGGACTGTGTTAGACTCTGAGATTTGAGGATATGAATTCTCTGTAGTTGTATTCTCTAATACAGGTACGCAGAGGCTTTTGTGGGAGTTCTGTTTAGGAAGATAATGAGGTTCTCATGAAAAGGGCTAAAATTCCTTCAGAGAACCTTGAATACAAACTACACACAGCATCTGCCCAGGACACCTTTAGCATATACTACTATGTGCTTGTAAATGTAACCTCAGTGCTTAAGAGGGCTTACAGATCTTGCAAAGAACCTGAGCTCCATTTCGAATATCTAGACAAGTACAGCTCCAGGAGAATCTGATGTCTCTTCTACCCTTTATGTTTATAATGCCAATGTGAAAAAAACCCACACATATATTTAAATGTCAGTTACTAGTTATTATAGGAACAAGGACAGTAGTATAACATCTTCCCAATCGTCTTTCTATTTTAGACTTTCATGAACAGCAACAACTGGAGAATTTTGTTCAACAAGTAGTTTTCTTTGTTCAGAGAAACCTTGCTTTAAAAAGGATTACACTGATTAGTGGTAAAAGGAAAGCTTGACCCACTAATTTTAAACTGTCAGTAGATGGCAAGGACATTTTAATTTGGAGTCGATACAATGTTTTACACATAGCTCTTCCAGGACCCACTTTGCAAAAGGCTTCAATGGTGCAGCAGAGCCCAGAGCTTTCTCTCCTCAGTTATGTTCATTCATAAACATGCTTACATGAGAGACACACAGCAGATCAGAAAACAAAGTATGGCCAGTTGAGTTTTTATAAAGTTATGACAATTGTTAGTCATTTATCTTCACATGGAAAGATTTTTCTTGTATTATATTTATAAATTAACATAAATCTAAAAGGGCAGAGCAATCAGGAATGAGAGAAATATCATGTTTTATTTAAAATATTATGTAACCCACTATTGACCACTTCATATTCTTCAACCTTATAGATATGACATACATAGTTTTTTTCCTTTGAATCCAATATAACACAGAAATGATTCTATGACATCATTCTCACCCAGTGACTCTTGTGAGAATCTCATTAGATCCTTCTGTTTTCTCCCTCCATGTTGATATCCACATATCTCTGCTAGGTCTTATCTCTGAACCCTGCACTCAGGCAATATACCAAATAAAAACTTTGCTGGGCATATTTTTTAGGTTTCCAGAATCATAACTCTGTGTATCTGTGAAATCTGCCTTCAATGTCTCTCTCCTTATAGTAGAAGAAACAGAGTGAAGCTGTCTGAAATGATTGCTTTAGAATGAAGACTCTTGTGCATTATCTTAGATGTGTCTTTTCTCATTTGTTTAGACCAGGCCCCCTTCCCTTCAGTACCAATTAGACATAATATTAGCTACATCATAAAACAGTTGTGAATACTGAGATAGTTAATATACTCTTAATATCTTTATTACAACAACCATTAAATTGCTCATTTCCTTCTCTTTTTTTTTTTCTTTGTTTTGTGTTACTAACAGTGAGTCATTATGTAACCCTGGCTGGCCTGAAACTTTTTATGTAGACCAAGTTGGATTTAAACACCCAGAGATTCATTTGCCACTCCCTCAAGAATGCTGGGAATAAAAGTGAGCACACCATACACAGCCTGTTATTTTTTATTTTATGGAAATGGTCTTTTTTATAGTCCCCTACTAGGATACTCCCCTTTTTCTATTCTATACTCTCAGGATCATAGATTAATCTTATATGCATTTGATATTATTAGTTATAAATTTATTCTATAATAAAAATATTTCTGAATATAGACTTATGCCATTGTTATTTCACAATTCCCATTTTAATTTCCAAGATTGAACATATGCTTTAGAAATGTATACTGAAGTAGAATATGAAAGTACAGTCATGATGTTACTGTCATGAAATATTTGAGAGGTGACAAATATATAAAGTCTGCATAATTGGACCTCAGAAAAATTTGGCCTTTGTCATCGCTATGATAAATTCACTTAAAAATACATCTAGGATGTTGTGGGACAATGGTCTTGTATTGTTTTAATAAAATGTTGATTGGCTAGTAGCCAGGCAGGAAGTAGAAGCAGGGTGATGAGAATAGGAGAATTCTCAGAAGAGGAAAGAGTCAGTCTGCAGTCATCATCCAGACACAGAGCAAACAAAATGAGAATGCCTCTCTGATAAAAGGCTGCAGGACCAGGTGGGACAGAAACCTCAGTCAACACTAGGGGTTAGAAAGATAGCTCAAGACTAAGAATGCATACTAATCATACAGAACCTGTAGGTATGGTTCCAAGTAACCATGGCACATTATAATAAAAGTAACTGTAGTTCAAGAGTATCTGATGCCCTCTTTGGACCCATGTGGTCTACAAAAATACTCATGGTGATGCACACATATAAGGAATGTAACTCCAGTTCCAGAGGATCTGATGCCTTCTTCGGACCTCTTTGGTCTATAAGCAAACCAATGGTGTGCCTATAAATATAAAATAAAATAATAATAAATATTTTTTAAAATACAGTTAACATTTTTAAGTAAGTGAGCAAGAAAAAAACCCTAAGGAATGTCTGTGGAGATGGCTCAATGGTTTAGAGCACTTGCTGCTCTTATGGGAAACCTGGGTTCAGTTGTCAGCACCTACATGATGGCTCACTCCTGTCTTTAACTCTAGTAAGAAGTTGTCTGATGCATCTTCTCACTTTCACAGTCACTACAGGCACATGATGCAAGGCATTCATATAGACATAATACTCATACAAAATATTAAAAATAAATTAATCTATGAACACCAAATAAAACACATGGAATATATGATATTTAGGTAATTCAAGATAGAAATGGGCTCGCTATATACAAAAATACAACTGTTTTTGTTTCCCCTCACATTTGTAAGTAACTTTTTTGTTTAAAACTTTTTCTTTGCCCAAATCTTAATTTTGAAAAACCTTTTCTTTAACTCTTTGACTCCATATTTAAAGTGATTTAACTGAAGGGCATCTAGGTTGTTTCCAGGATCTGGCTATTACAAATCATGCTGCTATGAACATAGTTGAGCAAATGCTTTTGTAGTATGATTGGGCATCTCTTGGATAATTCCCAAGAGTGGAATTACTGGGTCCTGGGGTAGGTTGATCCAGAATTTCCTGAGAAACTGTCACACTGCTTTCCAAAGTGATTGCACAAGTGTGCATTCCCACCAGCAATGGATGAGTGTACCCCTTACCCCACAACCTCTCCAGCAAAGGTTATCATTGGTGTTTTGGATTTTAGCCAATATGACAGGTGTAAGATGGTATCTAAAAGTTATTTAGATTTGCATTTCCCTGATAGCTATGGAGATTGAGCATGAACTTAAGTGTCTTTTGGCCATTTGAACTTCTTCTGTTGAGAATTCTCTGTTCAGTTTAGTGCCCCATTTTTAATTGGGTTAATTAGCATTTTAAAGTCTACTCTCTTGAGTTCCTTATATATATTAGAAATCAGACCTTTGTCAGCTGCAGGGTTGGTGAAGATCTTTTCCCAGTCAGTAGGCTGCCTTTTTGTCTTAGTGACAGTGTCCTTTGCTTTACAGAAGCTGCTCAGCTTCAGGAGGTCCCATTTATTCAATGTTGCCCTTAATGTCTGTGCTGCTGGGGTTATACATAGGAAACGGTCTCCTGTGCCCATTTGTTGGAGAGTACTTCCCACTTTCTCCTCTATCAAGCTCAGTGTGTTCAGATTAATATTGAGGTCTTTAATCCATTTGGACTTGAGTTTTGTGCATGGTGATAGGTATGGATCTACTTTCATTCTTCTACAGGTTGACAACCTAGAAGCCCTTCAGTGGAAGAATGGATGAAGAAACTGTGGAATATATACATGTTAGAATACTACTCAGTGGTAAAAAAACAACGACATCTTGAATTTTGCATGCAAATGGATGGAAATAGAAAACACTATTCTGAGTGAGGTAACCCAGACCCAGACCCAAAAAGATGAACATGGGATGTACTCACTCATAATCAGTTTCTAGCCATAATTAAAGGACATCGAGTCTATAATTCGGGATCCTTGAGAAGATAATAAGAAGGTGAACCCAAAGAAAAACATATAGTAATCCTCCTGGATATTGGAAGTAGACACGATCGCCAGGCAAAAATGGGAACTTGAGGATGGGGCGAGATGGGGCCAAAAGAAGATGGGGAGAGAAAAGAGTGAAGGGAATAATGGGGGGAGCTCAGAGGAATGAGATGCTTGGGATACAGGAAGGGTCAGTATGGGAGCAGGGAAGCATATATCTTAATTAAGGGAGACATCTGAGGGTTGTCAAGAGACTTGACTCTAGAGGGGTTCCCGGGTTTCCAGGGAGATGCCCCCAGCTAGTCCCTTGGGCAGCTGAGGAGAGGGAGCCTGAAAAGGCCAGTTCCTATAGCCATACTGATGCATGTCTTGCATATCACCATAGAACCTCCACCTGGCGATAGAGGAAGAAAATGACTGAGCCCCACATTGGAGCACTGGACTGAACGCCCAAGGTCCTGATGAGGAGCAGAAGAAGGGAGAACATGAGAAAGAAAGTCAGGACCATGAGGGGTGCATTCACCCATGGAGACGGTGGGACAGAACTAACGGGAGATCACCAACTCCAGTTGGAATGGGACTGATGGAACATGCAACCAAACCGGACTCTCTGAATGTGGCCGACGGTGGGGTCTGACTGAGAAGCCAAGGACAATGGCGCTGGGCTTTGATTCTTCTGCATGGACGGGCTCTGTGGGAGCCTTCTCAGCTTGGTTGATCACCTTCCTGGACCTGGGGGGATTTGGGAGGACCTTGGTCTTAACATAGAGTAGGGAATCCTGATGGCTCCTTGGTCTGGAGGGGGGGGGGTATGGGTGGAAGGGAGGAAAGGGAAGGGGAAGGAGGAGGGGAAAAACAAAAAAAAGAAAGAAAAATAAAAAAAAGTTAATTCATAAAAAAAGAAAGAATAAAAAAAATAAAGTGATTTAATTTTGTTAACGATCCAAGCAGTAGCAATGTCTACTTGAATAAAGAGACAAGAAGAAATAAGAGGATATGTGTACAATACAAACCCTTCACCTTTGGTTGGCCTTTCCTGCTGCCTCGGGTCAGTTACAATACACATAAAGAGATGGCAGCTGCCTGCATCGATGTCCATTTTCCATCCAATCCCAATACTAGAATATAAACCTTTATGCTTTGTTATAGACAACAAACAAATAAAAAGAAAGCAAAAAGAAAATCAGTAAGATCAAAACACAGTAACTTAAAAACCTCTCTCTCTCTCACGCACAAAGGGTAAGTCTGTTTGGTGTTGACTAACAACTGGGTATGTAGCAAATGTAGAGGTAGAAACATCTACCACTGACTTTAGATATGTGAACAGAAGAGAAGTTTCTGTAGCAATCTCAGTAACTAAAGTTTGAGCATCTCCCTTGTCCTGATCTTAGTTGTAAGAGCGTCTCTGGAAGGAAGGATGAGATCTGGATTTACAAAGGGCGAAGATTGCCAAAACTGGGCTGATTTTACTAAGAACCTCAATATAACAACAGCTCCTGATGAGGGTCCCAGTCTCCAGTGTGGTGTATGTCATGCAGCTCTCCAACTTCATCACAATATTGTGTAACTACCCTAAACTACACAAGAAGACACTGAGACATAGAGTGGTTAAGTGACCTTTCAAGATCACCCTTAGTAACCAGGGTGAACACTGATTTGTACTACATGACCACTGCTATTAAAAGCTTTATTACCATGCAGTTCAAAATATTTGAGGAGCCAAAAATTTGACAATATAAGTTTCTACTATGAAATTTAAATTTTTTCTTTCTTGTTTTGTTTTATTTTGTGTTCCAGTCAGGGTTTCCCTGTGTAACAGTCCTGGCTGTCCTAAAACTTGCTCTGTTGACCAGGCTGGCCTCAAACTCACAATAGATCTGCCTGCCTCTGCCTTCTGAGAGTTGGTATTAAAGACATGCACTACCACTGCCTATCAAAACTTTATTTTTTAATATTTACAATTCAAATGAATATTTTTCCCATCACTAGAATGTTGGGCAGTAATGACATACAATAAAGACTCACACAAAGATTGTACTCAGATCACCCCAAAGGAGACATGCACTTCTGCTCTCTGGATCTATACCCTCTAGGGTCTTTTGATATGACTGTCACATATTTGGGAGATTCACACAGCAGCTGTATCATGCTGATCATATCTCCCAGCTCTTTAGAGACCAACATTGCTCTGAGTAAAGCCCATATAGACTTGTCCAAGAAGAATGGCATGTAGTTTCCCCACTCTTATTTCTGACATTCTCCATAGCTTCTTCCAGTGACCAGAAACTTAACAGTTTTCCCACACTCAAATAGAATAACCATTACACATGGGAAAAGCAGGGCAGCGACTATGGGAGGAATTGGAGAGGAAGGAATGGTAGACAATAAAAAGCTCACTACATACACTTACGAAATTATCAGTTAAAGGGGGCACATAGTAAGAGGAGGGGAGAAAGGAGAAAAATTACATAGAGCACTCATATATGAAATTCTTTTTTAAATGATTAGATTAAAAATATTTTCAAAGTAGTATTAATTCTAAATCACACTATTTTCCTTCTCTCCAAGAAAAGAATAAAAACAAAACAAAAACCTCAGGAAAAGTCAGACACACAGGCTTTAATGGGAGATCATGGTTACAGTATTATGAAATATGTGGCCAGAAACTGACAGACTCCTAAACTAAAACTCATTGGTAAATCCTCTTCTTATTCTAATATTAGAAGGGTCAGATCATGCTCCTTAATGGGATGTACCCTCAAGAGACACTGTCAATCAGATTTTACCTTCTGTGACACTGTGGAAATCAAGTTGAACAGACAGATAGGAAATACCCAGGCTTAGGAGGCATAGTCATTCTCATAGAAGATGGGATTCATTTCAGACCACAGAGTCCCAACTGCCACATATAGGGTGTGTCTAAATAACACTCCTGAGGTTTACAGTCTACGGCACAGGCTAAGGATAGAACCTTATCAGAAAATTAGAGTTTTTCCTACCTCCTTTTCTGAAGGCTCTCAGTAGCAGCTTTTATCTATATACGATCTCTCACCATCAGAACTATAAGCACACCAAGTAATAAACACACAATCTGAGTGAATTAACAGTGGAAATTGTTAAGGTGATAATTTAATACAAATACAGCGAAAAGTCTAAAGAATCTAATAGTCTAATTTCATTACCATGAAGAAACAAGTGCTGTTGTGATCAAACAAAGACAATTATCAGAGGCTAAAACACTCTACTGCAAAGGAAGACTACATCTGATGAGTGAACCTAGTCACTATAAAGAGCAGAGAAAAGAATCTGTGATCTGGATAAATTCTAAAAACTTAATAGTAAAGGGGCAAAAGAAGCTAAAAGCAATACACTATCAATGAGTTGCACAGCCACTACGTCAACCATAACATGCACAATTCGAAGGGCTGAGGTAGAATAATGAGAGAAAAGGAACAAAAGGACGGTGAAACGTGATAATGGAGAATACCCTTAACATCAATGTAGGACTGAAGCAAAATGGTCAGAGTCTCAAAGACTGCCAGAGTCCAGTGGGATGTATGCACTCAGAAGTCAGTGGTTCTCAAACTCCAAATGTGGTGACTCCTTAATACAGCTCCTCATGTTGTGGTGACCCCTAACCTTAAGAAATATTTCATTTCTGCTTCATAACCATTATTTTTCTACTGTAATGGATAGTTATGTCATATGGGATTCCAATCTGTATGCTGTGAATACCATTTGGTAATAAAGAAGCTGCTGTGGACCTATTGCAGCAAGAATAGGGCAAGGTGGATATTCCAAGCAGAAAGAGGAGAGAATAGACAGTATCGGAGAGATGCCATGTAGACATCAGAGAAGAAAGATGCCCATATGTGGGTACTAGGAAACCAACAGACTCATGGTAAATATATAAAATAATAGAAATGGGTTAATTTAAGTTGTAAGAGGTAGCTAGAAATACACTTAAGCTATTGGGTCAACAATATTGCAATTAATACAGTTTCTATGTGATTATTTCAGGGCCGGGTGGCTGGGAAATGAGCAAGCAGCCTCTGTCTACAGAATGGAACACAGCAAATGTTTGGGGCTG
Organism: Arvicola amphibius; assembly: GCF_903992535.2. Taxonomy (NCBI): domain Eukaryota; kingdom Metazoa; phylum Chordata; class Mammalia; order Rodentia; family Cricetidae; genus Arvicola; species Arvicola amphibius. Next base: position 97,681,143 of record NC_052047.1, read on the forward strand.
AAGTCTGCCACCCACTTCAGGTCTGGATGCCTGTGTGCCCACTTGGGGTCAAGAGGAAAGTAGCTGAGACCATGCCCACAGCTCAGTGCTGCCCACATGAGCAGGCTGCAGGGTTGGGTCTGTTACGAGTCTATAGTCAGGAGAGCATGGCAGATTCCCACCGCCATACACAGAGATATTTCAAGACTGTGAAGTCCACTGCAAGGCTGATTTAGCTCTTATTCAGATAAAATGTGTTTATATGCTGCTCGATGCTACACAGAGTTGAGGTGGTGAAGACAGCTCCCACCCAGCAGTCTCAGAGGTAGTGAACATGCCTCCACCATGTTTGACTTGGCAGAGCCAACAGGCAGGGCTGCAGATTTGTTCCTAGCCACAACCATTTAACATTTGGAAAAGAAAATAAAAGCACTCCTGGTCAGAAAATTATTATAAATACACAATAAAGAGAGATTCAGATGAAAAAGACCTCTATATGGAACCAGAGGTGTCAGCAACACCAGGAGTACACAGTCCACAGAATTAACTATGGCGCTCCAACGTGGTGCTAAATCCACTTAAAAACCTTGCCCGCTTGGGATCGGAAAGAAAGTACTCTGAGACCATGCCAATGGCTCACTGCTCCCTGCCTGTACCTGGGCAGATGGCGGAATCAGGCTTAGGCAAGCGGGACAGCATTTGCGGATTCCTGCCGCCATAGAGAGAGAGAGATGTTTTCAGACTGCGAGGTGCTCTGCGCGTCAGATTTGACTGTAACTTGGATAAAGAGTTTCTGTGCTGCACGCTCAGTATCAGAACTAAACTGCTGAGTGCAGCTCCAATGTGGACTGCTGTGTACCTGGAACTTTGTGCAGCTCAGGGGCACCAAATGACTGAGGCAGAAGCAGCTCTGGCTCTGCTCCGCCATGCTAAACTGTGCTGACCTCAGGCAGGTCTATCGTAATTACCATAATAACAGCGCAGTTAAGGTTTAGACTTGGCTGTAAACAGGCGGTACCGTATTACCTCTACCTGGCGCAACTTAGGATTTTAAGAAGTGGTTAACCTTTTAAGAAGTGCTCCTGGATAGTAAAAAATTACAGATTCACAATAGAAAAGATTCAGACATAGAAGGCCTTTAAATGGCTCACGTAGGCTTAAAAGAGAGAAAAAGAAAATATAGAGAATAAAGTTAATGCCTTAAAAAAAAAGGTTAAAGTCTTTAAAGAGACAGAGTACAGATAGTTATAGATTAAAAGAAGTAAAGTGATAGAGTAAAAATAAGCCACGTAAAAATGGAAAATTCACAGAGAGTCTGGATTATGTATTTTGTTGTGTTTTCTTTGATTTTTTTGACTGTAAAGGAGCTAAGTACAGAGAGACATTTCATTATATGGGCTGCCAGGCTAGACCAGAATGGACATCTTAACGGTATGACTTCAGGATTTGGATCTAAGAACATGATGCTTTGGAAAAGAGTTTCTTCTTTTGTTTTCACAGAGGACGAGACTCTGTGGATTGCTTCTATCCCAATATGGTATGATAGACCATGCCCTCCTGAAAGGTTGCTGTGAACATCTTCAAAAAATTACTTCACTCAACTGCCAACTGAGAGGAACCTAGCACACAGGTTACACCATGAAAGACCTAAATAACAGCGCCCCCATTCAGCAGGAAGCAGTTTGGAGAGAAAAAACTGCGCCCATTTTCCCAAATATTGCTTATAAATGTTCTTTTACATTTAAAGGGGGAGATGATATAGATATGAATTTGCATTGGTATAGATTTTAAGGTCAATTTTGTTATATGTATATGTATTTCTGATCTTGATTAAGCTATTGTGATTGTAGTTCATTTTAAAAACTGTAATGTATAATTAGGAAATATAGGTTGTTAATGGATAATCATTGATAATAGTTAAGCTTGTAGTCATGTTATTAGATTTTCTAGATATGTAGAGATATATTTCAGTTAGATAGACATTCTTCATATCTTTCAAAGACTGCAGAATATGGCATTTAATGTTTTAATAACTTAGGGTTTTTCATGACAATGAGACACATCTGCTCCTGGCAGCACCAATCTACTTCAAGAGGAAGATGGGCATCGAAGAGGCTACTTATGGAGTTTGTTAGCCATTTGGGCAAGAAACTGCTCTTGGCTGGACTGTTCCATAAACTGGACACAAAGAACCCGCAGAGATAGGACTGCTGAACTTGCCTAAAGGTGAGATGGTCTTTCGGGGTTCCTGATTCATGAAAGAGTCTGCGAGACGTTCTGCAGGACACAGCAGAAAGTGACTGAACTGTCTTTGGAATTTCCTGCTTCATGAAAAAGTCGGCTGGACACTATGGGCCTGAAGGCTGAAGATGGATGCCCCAACGGTACAGAGGAACTTTGGGTGACTGTCCAGGCAGCGAGTTGTCTCTGTCATTTCTAGAGTTTTATAAGTTACTTATTTCTTGTTTACTTAGGTAATATTATATCCTTCTGGAGTCTTTGATGGAGTTGAAGAATAGATAGTTATAGATTTCCTTAGTTATGATAAAAGATAAAATAGATTTAAATATTGTAACTGTAATACTTGCTTGATAACTGTTTTGTTATATGTAATTTTGCTATGTTAAAGTTGAAGCCTTTCTTTTTTGTTTAAACAGAAAAAGGGGAAATGATGGAGGAGAGTTATCTGTCTATGTTTCTTTCATTGGTTAATTAATAAAGAAAACTGCCTTGGCCCTTTAAGAGACAGAAAATTAGGTAGGTGGAGTAGACAGAACAGAATTGTGGGAACAAGGAAGTAGAGGGGGGGAGACGATTCAGGCAGTCTCCATAGGGAGTCTCCATGCTGCTCCTCTCCGAGATGGACGCAGGTTAAGATCTCTCCTGGTAAGCCACACCTCGTGGTGCTACCCAGATTACTAAATATGGGTTAAAGGAAGATGTGAGAATTAGCCAATAAGAGGCTGAAACTATGGGCCAGGCAGTATTTAAAAGAATACAGTTTCCGTGTAATTATTTCGGGTGTAAAGCTAGCCGGTGGCCGGGTGGCCGGATGCAGCCCCGCCGCTTCACACTACATAACTAAGCAAGGCTCATAGAAGCTCAGAGACTAAAGCCGCAGTCATGGAGCCTGCATAGGTCAGCTCCAGCCCTTCTGCATGCATGCTGTGGTTGTTTAGCTTGGTTTTTTTGTTGTTGTTGATGATTCTCAAAAATGGGAGTAGGGTGTCTCTGACTGTTTTGCTTGTTTGTGGAACCTTTTCCCTCCTACTGGGTTGCCTTGTCCAGCCATGATATGAGGATATATGCCTAGTCTTTTATGCCAAATTCTATTGATAGCTCTTGGGATGCCCATTCCTTTCTGAGCAGAAAATTAGGAGCAGTGTATCTGATGAAGAGAGAAAGCTGTATTCAGGATAAATTATGTGAGAGAAGACTATATAAATTAAACTAAACTTAAAGAAAAGGAGACTCTGTGTGACTTTTTCTGATCCATCTAGGAGGCTGCAAACTACCACAATAAACAGGAAAATGTAACTTATAGTTCCAGAGCTTGGAGCTCCCAAATCAGACCTCAGCAGGTTGGTCCCATGGTAAAAACACCTGTTCGTACATGAATGGCATCTCATTGCTTCCTAACATGGAAGAAGGGGCCATCCAGTCTCATTAGGTTTGTCACATAACACTGACCCATTCATAAATGCTTTGTTCTCATATTTTAATTAGTTTCCATATGCTTCCCTTCATAGAAACACCTTCATTCACTGTAGACATGCCTATATGCATGGTGCATATTTGTGTTGTTTGTGATTATGTTGGTGTGTTATATGTGTATACGTGTGGTATGTAGTATGAGTATATGTTGGTGTATTATGTCTGTATGTTTGTAAACAAGAGTATGTTTGTGGTATATACATGTATAGCATGGTTATGCATGCAGGTTATACTGCACATATGTAATGTGTTTTCTCTTTATAGTATATGGTATTTATGTATGGTTGTGTATAAATATGAACTGTATCAGTGCCATGCCTGTGTGTATGAGTGTATGCATAGATCCTTAATTCCAAGTGAAAGGACAGACAACAATATTACAAGGTGAGGGCAGGAGGGAAAGAGATGGGTTATTATTACAAAGAACCATACTTTCTGTATAGCAAATAGAGTACCTATTAAAAATACTCTTGGATTGAATATAATATTTACCTCAAAGGCTAGATCTACTATAAAATGTAGTGAAATATTGTAACTGATATATTAAGGAAGAAATAAAGGAATTAATGGGACCATGTAGAATAACATCACTAACTATAGAAAAATACAAAACAAAACTGGAAGCAAGTGTGGGATAACAAAAGCTGGAAGAAAGATGGATATGAATCCAGTTATCTTTCTTAGAGACTGTGTTGAACATCAGTGATCTAACCATACAAATTAAAGGAATTTGGTAATGTTGATCAATAAATAAGGATCAACTGTCTATTTATAGGAAAGACAATTTAAATACAGCACATAATTAAAAGTAAAGTGAATCTAACAATCCAGCCTTAATAACTTAAAACAAATATTATTATATTTTAAATATTTCAGTTTAAAATAGCTCAATACTATAATTTGACCTGACAATCATCCAAGATATGGCTGGAAATGTTATACTAAAGACAACTTTAAAACTCAATCAAACCAACAGAAAAATACCACCATGAATAGCCATGCTTCTATTCCTATCACAACAAAAGAGAATGGAGTTTACTTACCTGTACAAAATATTTGCCCAACAAGCATGTTTTTATCTCCTTAAAATGACTGAACTTCAAAATGACTCTGTACATGATATCAAAATATTTTTGAAACCTGAACTCTTTATCAACTGTTAATGACAGATATTCTACCTGTAAAAATTTGGAATGAGGTCAAAAAATGAATTTCCCTAAGCATGTAAGAAAGTATTTTAAGTCTCATTTATACAACAGTTGTGAAATAACATTTTTAGGCTGATTAAACTCTTTCTTCTTTTTTTTCATTTTGGGGTTTGTTTTTATTTTGTTTTGTTTAATATCTTAGGTAATTTCACCAAAAATATCTAAAATCTAATAATGAGTGAAATGCATAAAATATTTATTTATTTTAATGACTAAAAAAGTAAAATGGACCTTGGTTTTTACCATTAGAACTTTGAATCAGATATTTTCACTAATATATTTTTGACTAGAAGTTAATTTTTAAGAAGTCACATGAATTTTTCAAAACTGTATTCTTTTTAGTGTAACATTGAACTAGTGGTGTCTGTCTTCATCTGATTTCATACTTGCATACTCACTTATTGGCCTAGAAGACCTGTGATTAATGACACATTCATGATTATGAATATATAATCTGTTCATTAAATTAGGCACACAGATAGACCTGTTTTTAAAACGACACTTTCATTAGGTTTAACCTAAAAATTTCTTCTGAAAATCTCTAGGAATGTGAAACATTGTAGTTTACATGAAAATGGCAAATCCTACTCATGTTATATAAGTATAGAATCAGTGTCTGTCTGATTAAATTAATGCTAACTGTTATTTAAAAACTTAGTTAATATATTTAATTTGGAATTTTAGTATCTGATATCAAGTATGATTTTATTTAATTCTATGTAGGTTTCTCAATTGCAGGAAATAAATTTGTGAGTGTAAATGTCTAAAATTTGCTTTAACTACTTGGAAAGTGTGAACCAATAAAACATATTTTATCACCTTTTTTTTTTTTTACCAAAATTCACCAATCCAAAAATACTTTTGAATCTTTTACAGTAAGTGTAATAGAATTATTTTCATTGATAACAGAAATATATGTTCATATGTATATGCTAATTGATGTTGTGGGATAATGCTCTTATATACTGTAAAGACTTGTCATGCATATTGGTTTAATAAAATGCTGATTGGCCAGTAGCCAGGTAGGAAGAATAGGTGAGGCAACCAGACTAGGAGAATTTTATGAAGTGGAAAGGCAGATTTCAAGGGTATGTGAAGAAACAAGTGAAATGATAATAAAATACACTTACTCATGCATTTGCTTCATTATTGGAATCTCTCTCTTAAGGTTTCAGTACCCTTCTTACTTGTTTCAGTGTCTTTTTCTTTAAGAATTTTCCAATAAAGTTTTTTTTTTCATGAGGGGAGCTTCCATTTTAATACTATCTTGTATGTCATTTATCTCCAAATGCCTGCTTTTTATTTTCATTTGATGGTATCACTTATTTTTTTCATAATAAGTGCTCTTGAAGCCATATTTTGGAGGCTGAGTTTCTGAGTTCATAATGTAGTGGCAGTTGGAAGAATGCCTTTAGTGGTACTAGAATGAGGTGAGCTCATATCCATGAGGAATAGAATATAAAATGCGGAAAATTTTATAGAGATTTATCATCTTGCATACTCACTTATCTCATAGAGTTGTCAGACTGTGCATTCTTTCAGATGGTCCAGTATCAAAGTGTCAGGCAAATAAGTCCCATAAGTCTCTATCCTTTACAGGTTACTTGAACTCAAGTATTTTTGTATAATAAAGATAATGGATTAAAACAGTATTAGAGGGTATAGTATATGATGCTTTGAGTGGTTTTGTGTCAGCACTTAAGTGTAACTCTCTCTTTTACCCTCTAGGACTTCTAATAAAAACTGAGCTGACAAAATCTCAACTCTTTCCAGTTTTAGTTGACTGTAGTTTATGAGACATTGTAGTCATAGTGACATAATATTTTCATTTTCTTTTTGTACAATTATAATAATAATGAAATGCCAATCTGATAACAAAAGTTTTTATCTGCTTGGTTTCAAATTAAGACACAGAGACTTATATTAAACATAAAATTTTTGGCCTGTTGCTCAGGATTATTACTAAGTAGCTCTTACAACTTGAATAAATGATAACTCTTAGCTATGTTTAGTCATGTGACTTAGTACCTTTTTTCAGTATGGTATTCTCATCTTGCTTCCTGTGCTTCTGAATGATGACTGTGTATCTGCCTTTCCACTTCATAAACTCTTTCTTCTTAATAACAGAAAAGTTTTATGTCTAACTTGGAAGATAACATAAGAATAAGACAGGGATAAGTATTAAAATACTCCTGCACATACATGTATACAGACATTCATGCTCACATGCAAATATACAACAAATAATAATTTAAAACCGAACTATTTTATGGATAATTAAATGGATTGTGGGAAAGCCTTTTAAAGACTGTAATTTTCACAATTTCTGCAACACAATATTTATCCCAATTAGAATTGAAATTCTAAGATTAGATGATTCTAATTTTCTTTGAAATTTTTATAATATATAACTCTACTATCCATGGATGTAGAAAGATCGGCGGGGCTGCGTCCCACCACCCGGCTGCCTCACATGGATATGATAAATATTTAACAACAAAGCAACTTCTTTTATTAATACCTCTTGGGATTGAGTATATGTTTCTAAGTTAAAAATCTTGACACACATATGAAACTATGAGATACACAGAGGGTTTGGTTTGTAATAAAATCCTACGGTGATTTAATACCAGACACAAAGAAATTCCTTACTTTTGTAATAGTGGCTATTGCACCAGAGGGAGGTTTATTGGCAAAGATAATAAAGATTCAAGAAGGAAAGATATTTGTGTGTCTGTGAGTTCAAAGTAATTGAGTCATATGACCTTTCCATTAATTCAGAAAATTTGATTATATTTCAGAGAGAAGGGGAGAGAAGCTATGCAAAACCAGGAAGATGGCTTCTGTGTGAGCAGTACTGTCAAGATGCAGGTGCCAGGAAATGAGGCAGTGAGCAGTGGCCGCTGGGGCTTAGCTTTGGTTTTAGAAGTGATTCTATAAATTCAAAGACATATCCGAGCTGGCCATTTATAGTACCACAGTGTGATGGGCACTAGCGTGAAGGACATTCGTTTTGCCTTAGGAGGAGAGATGGCATCAGTCACTGTGGTCTACCATTCCTATCTCCGATATCTGTGTGGTAGATGAGGATGCTTATGGGAAACCATTGTACCTGTCACACATCGTCTTCTGAAAGAGTCATGGCAGACCATGCCACACATTCAGCTTCTGGGGAAGTACTGACAGAATAGTCACATGGTCAATTTCTGAGGAATTCATGACATACCAACCATGCCTCCAGCTTCTGAGAGAGTCCTGACACCAGTCATTCCTACAGCTTATGTGGAGATGCTGACAGAGCAGTCACAACTCCAGATTCAAAGGGAATCCTGACAGAGCACTTCATGTCTCCAGCTTCTGAGGGAGTCCTAACAGAGAGAAAGATTGGCAGACAACCGCAGCTTTGTTTCAAAATGATTGCTAGTAATGGTAGGTAAAGCACGATTAATGAAAAGCTCAGAGACTGATATTGAAGTTCAACCTGAAGACCTGAAAAGCAAAGCAGTCAACCGCTGACTCATACCTTGACCTCAGTCTGGAAATGGCGATCCTACCTCCAGGAATCCTACCTACCACAGAGTGAGACTGTGTTTGGGAGCTGTTTCCTCCCATTTTACAATCCTCTCTAGAACTGGGATTAAAGGCATACACCTCTGTGATTGAAAGCATACACCAACCAGTTTCTATGGCAAACTAGTGTGGTTACTGGGATTAAAAGCATATTGCCTTGTCTGTAAGACTGACTGATGGGGCTGTTGTTCTCTCAGATATTCAGGCAAACTTTATTTATTAAACTGCAATTGAAATGTCACTACAGGTAGGGGCAACTGCAAAGTCATAATTACTATTGGAGAGGTGTTTTTGCGAAATCATAAGGAGAATTGCTGCTTGTGAGGGGCAGGAGCGTAGGTTTTCCAGAAGTGGATAGACAGCAGTTTTGACCTTTTTCAGAGAGGAAACCTGTCAGCAATCCAACTGTGGGTCCTATTATAGTTGAACAGGAAGATTTGGGCTCCAGCCAGTGCCAGAATTGTTAGCATACCAAGTATTGTTCTGGGCATCTCTGAATTTAAAGCAATTTTCATTCATGCTTGTGAGTGGATTTTCTCATTTCAAAATCACCAGACTCCTGCAGAAGAAATCTACATTTCACACGAGGATGCAGGCAAATAACCAAGGAGGCTTTTTTTAAGGAATGAAAACAAATTCATGGCCAGTTTTTGAATATTTTAAGCTCCTTTCTAAAATCCATGCAAATGTATTATACTTGCTAATCATCAGCCATATAGTGTATCCCCACAGCAATGTTTAGAAGAGTGAAGCCAAGGGACAAAACGTTAATTAAGCGCAATTTTCTTGTAGGTAATTCTTGGATTATGGAATTTTCTTAAAATTTTCCAAAAAGTTTTCTATTAGTTTTAGTTTTGAGACCTGAGCATTGTACCTATATCAGTCCCCCTCATCTCTCCTCTCTCAAATTCTACTCTGTGCATATCCTAAATTCACAGTCTCTTCATTATTATTGCTTCATGCATATACTTACATATGTGTATGTGTATAAAAGCACATATATAGTCAATGTGCTGATTCCATTTTTATTTTGTAAATAAACAAATCTGAAATTCAAAGACTATAAAGAAATTCCCCAGATGTAGGTGCAGTGTTCAGATCAAGGATTCAGAACTAACACCTAGAGTTCTTAAATAGTTGTTTATTAAAAATCAAGGATGTGCACAAAGCAGAAAATCACCCAAGCTACACTTGATTTCCAGATCAGAGACACATACAAGATATATGAGAAATGAATCATTTAATGACAATTGTGTGTTATTTCTCCATTCTGCATTTTATATTAATTTGTATTTAATTATTACAATGCTGGCAATATGCCCTTGTTTGTTTTGCGTGTGAGGAAATAAGACTGAAAATTTGGCCAGTTCAACAAGACCATGGAGAACTGAGACAGTAAAGTAGCACTGAATCCAGGATTGTGTCTGTCCAGAGCTAAACATTAACAAAATGCTGTTCTATGTTGCTTTGTTAAGCACTGCAGAAATTCATTTCTCTTTACATAGTTGTAAGACACTGTTACCAATCAGGCTTTTAAAAAGACAGATTGCAAGAATGTAACAGACAACCTTCTTTCTTTTCTATCCAGTTATTTTGGTTGTGCAGTCAATACTCATCTTGCTTGGTGAGATACAGAAGAGATACTATCACAGTGCATTTTAAATTATTTTGCTTTTTTGCTTGTAATAACTGACTCTATTTTATAGAAAGATACGTGTGTATATCATTCAAGGCATCCCCAGTTTTGGAATCTAGGCAGTGTCTATTACTGATCAGAACAAGAGAGCTTAGTAAAGTTTAAGCCTTGCCCTTAGGGTTTAGGACTGTGCCTCAGAGCATGAATTATAAGTTAATGACCCACAGCAAAACTATGATGTATGGGGACCCCATGCTCAGCAGTACCAGTTCCTAATACATAATTTACATACCACGTATATCCTGAAAGGTCTTATAATAATATACTATGAAATATAAATGAACAGGGTTATCAAAACAGAAATAGAGTACTGACTTTCAAGAAATTACATGGTTTAGATTTCTCCCATACATTATTCACTGCATGGGATAATACCAAAGGATGTTATGAGACTCCTCAGCCTAATGCTTTCCAAATGCATTTTACAAGTTGCCTATCTTGGAGGAAAGAAAGAAAAAATATGTTTTATGTATAGAATAGACACATCCTTTGCCAACTTTTGTTTGTAGAGTCATAATAAATATTTAAGAGAAAATATTAAACCAATTTTCTACCATGAAATATCTGTTAAAATCACAGTTTCACACATACTTTTGCTCTGCTATCTGACAAATTCAACCTAAATTTGAATACAAGAAATTGTAAAGTACAAGGAGACAAAACAGGATCGAAGAGATAATTTCAACAAGGACAGACCTGAAAATGCTCTTAACTTCTATGATGACAGTCCTGTGGCAGGTGTTCATCAGACTGTGTACATGTCACTGCAGCCAAGATTCATGCAGACAGCCTATACCTACCTCTCAGCAACATGCTCGTGTGAACTACAGTTTATGCGTGCCCTTCTCTCATGTGAGTGTATGTACTCTGTGCTTTCGGTCCAGTCCCACTGACTTCTCTCAACTTTTGAAGAATAATACAATGGCAGGTACTTTTGTCTGTGAACATGCTATACCAAAAGATTGACTTTGCTGTTTTCTTGAACTCCTCAAAAGCCTGGTGACAGTTTCCAGCCAACGCTCCTCTCTCACCTTTCCTGTTTCCCTCTAAATTCTATTCTCAGTAAACTTGCTATGAATTACCTACCTTCACTTTGAAGTGGAAAAAATCCCTTTTTTCATCTGTGTTTGACCCAGAGGCTTTTAGCCTCATTGTCTTCTAGGTTCTCTTGTAAAAGAAAATGCTACTTTTATCTAGGCCAAAGGGTTAAACATTTCGGGAGCCACAGAAAAAAGAAGCTATGATTAATGAACTAATCTTCAAAAATCTTACCATCTGGGTATGAGTGAAGACATGTTATTTGGATAATAAATGATGCCCCAGAATTATATTATTACTGGTACAGCACTTTAGCTTGCTCAAGGGCCTCGGCTGCCCAGTATATGTATTTATCTGTTGAGGAACTGTTCTTGTTTTTTTTCCTCATTTTTTTATTAAAAATTTCCATCTCCTCCCCTCCTCCTCCCCCTTCCCTCCCCTCCCTCTAAAGGCCAAAGAGCCGTCAGGGTTCCCTTCACAATGTTAAGTCCAAGGTCCTCCCAACTTCTCCCAGGTCCAGAAAGGTAAGCAACCAAACTGACAAGGCTCACACAGAGCCCATCCATGCCTTAGAATCCAAGCCCATCACCATGGTCCTTGGTTTCTCAGTCATCCTCCACCGTCAGCTACATTCAGAGAGTCTGGTTTGGTCGCATGTTCCATCAGTCCCATTCCAACTGGACTTGGTGATCTCCCGTTCTGTCCCATCGTCTCAGTGGGTGAAGACACCCTTCACGGTACTGATTTCCTTTCACATGTTCTCCCTCCTTCTGCTCCTCATCAGGACCTTGGGAGCTCAGTCCGGTGCTCTATTGTGGGGCTCTGTCTCTATCTCCATCCATCGCCAGGTAAAGGTTCTATGGTAATATGAAAGATATTCATGAGTATGGTTATAAGATCTGGACTTTTCTGGCTACCTCTCCTCAGCTGCCCAAGGAAGTAGCTAGGGGCATCTCCCCTCTAGAGTTAAGTCTCTTGACAACCATAAGATGGCTCCCTTAACTAAGATATATGCTTCCCTGCTCCCATATCCACCATTCCTATATCCCAAGCATCCCATTCCCCCAAGCTCTCCCCATCCTCCCCTTCACGCTTTTCTCTCCCCATCTCCACTTGCACCCAGCCCAGCCCACCCCAAAGTTCCCAATTTTTGGCCCACAATCTTGTCTACTTCCAATATCCAGGAGGATAACTATATGTTTTTCTTTGGTTTCACCTTCTTATTATCTTCTCAAGGATCACAAATTATAGGCTCTACGCCCTTTAATTATGGCTAGAAACCAATTATGAGTGAGTACATCCCATGTTCATTGTTTTGGATCTGAGTTACCTCACTTAGAATAGTGTTTTCGATTTCCATCCATTTGCATGCAAAATTCAAGATGTCATTGTTTTTATCGCTGAGTGGTATACTAATATGTATATATTCAACAGTTTCTTCATCCATTCTTCCACTGAAGGGCATCTAGGTTGTTTCCAGGTTCTGACTATTACTAATAATGCTGCTATAAACATAGCTGAACAAATGCTTTTGTAGTATAATTGGGCATCTCTTGGGTAATTCCTAAAAGTGGAATTGCTGGGTCCTGGGGTAGGTTGATCCAGAATTTCCTGAGAAATCACCACACTGCTTTCCAAAGTGGTTGCACAAGGGTGCATTCCCACCAGCAATGGATGAGTGTACCCCTTACCCCACAACCTCTCCAGCAAAGGCTATCATTGGTGTTTTTGATTTTAGCCAATCTGAAAGGTGTAAGATGGTATCTAAAAGTTGTTTTGATTTGCATTTCCCTGATAGCTAAGGAGATTGAGCATGACCTTAAGTGAATTTTGGCAATTTGGATTTTTTCTGTTGAGAATTCTCTGTTCAGTTCAGAACCCCATTTTTAAATGGGTTAATTAGCATTTTGAAGTGTAGTTTCTTGAGTTCCTTATATATTTTAGAGATCAGACATAAGTCTGTTGTGGGATTGGTGAAGATCTTTTCCCAGTCAGTAGGCTGCCTTTTTGTCTTATTGACAGTGTCCTTTGCTTTACAGAAGCTGCTCAGTTTCAGGAGATCCCATTTATTCAATGTTGCCCTTAATATCTGTGCAGCTGGGGTTATACGTAGGAAACGGTCTCCCGTGCCCATATGTTGTAGAGTATTTCCCACTTTCTCCTCTATCAGGCTGAGTGTGTTCAGATTAATATTGAGGTCTTTAATCCATTTGGACTTGAGGTTTGTGCATGGTGAAAGATATGAATCTACTTTCATTCTTCTACAGGTTGACATCCAGTTATACCAGCACCATTTGTTGAAGATACTTTCTTTCTTCCATTGTGTGCTTTTAGCTCCTTTATCAAAAATCAGGTGTTCATAGGTTTGTGGGTTAAGATCCGGGTCTTCTATTCAATTCCATTGGTTGACTTCTCTGTTTTTATGCCAATACCAAGCTGTTTTCAATACTGTAGCTCTATAATAAAGTTCGAAGTCAGGGATGGTAATGCCTCCAGAAGTACCTTTATTGTATAAGATTGTTTGGGCTATCTTGGGTTTCTTCTTTTTCCATATAAAGTTGATTATTGTCCTCTCAATATCTGTGAAGAATTTTGATGGGACCTTGATGGGGATTGCATTGAATCTATAGATTGCTTTTCATAGAATTGCCATTTTTACTATGTTGATCCTCCCAATCCAAGAGCAAGGGAGACCCTTCCATTTTCTGGTATCCTTTTCAAATTCTTTCTTCAAAGACTTAAAGTTCTTGTCAAATAGATCCTTCACTTCCTTGGTTAGAGTTACCCCAAGATATATTATGCTATTTCTGGCTATTGTGAAAGGTAATACTTCTCTGATTTCCCTCTCTGCTTCCTTATCCTTTGTGTATAGGAATTGATCTTGTATCCTGCCACATCACTGAAGGAATTTATCAGCTGTAGGAGTTCTTTGGTGGAGTTTTGGGATCGCTTATGTACACTATCATATCATCTGCAAATAACAAAAGTTTAATTTTTTCTTTTCAATTCAAATCCCCTTGATTCCCTTATGTTGTCTTATTGCTATTGCTAGAACTTCAAGCACTATATTGAAGAGATAAGGAGAGAGTGGACAGCCTTGTTGTATTCCTGAATTTAGTGGGATGGCCTTGAGTTTCTCTCCATTTAATTTGATATTAGCTGTCAGCTTGCTGTAATTAGTCTTTATTATATTTAGGAATGACCCTTGTATCCTTAGTCTTTCCAAGACCTTTATCACAAAGGGTTGTTGAATTTTGTCAAATGCTTTTTCAGCATCTAATGAGATGATCATATGGTTTTTTTCCTTCAGTTTATTTATCTGATGGATTACATTGATAGCTTTTCGTATGTTGAACCAGCCCTGCATCTCTGGGATGAAGCCTACTGATCATAGTGAATAATTTTTCTAATGTGTTCTTGGATTCAGTTTGCCAGTATTTTATTGAGATTTTTGCATCAATGTTCATGAGTGCGATTGGTCTGTAATTCTCTTTCTTGGTTGAGACTTTGCATGGTTTAGGTGTCAGGGTCAACTGTAGCTTCATAAAAGGAATTTGGCAGTGACTCTTGTGTTTCTACATTATGAAACACCTCAAGGAGTATAGATATTAGGTCTTCTTGGAAGTTCTGGTAGTATTCCGCATTGAAACCATCTGGTCCTGGGCTCTTTTTGGTAGGGAGGTTTTTGATAACAGTTTCTAATTCTTTGCGACTAACAGGAGTATTTAGATTGTTCACCTGGTCCTGTTTTAACTTTGGTATATGGTACTTATCTCAAAAAAGTCCATTTCTTTTACATTTTCCAATTTTGTGGCATACAGGCTTTTGTAGTAAGATCTAATGATTCTCTGAATTTCCTCTGTGTCTGTGGCTATGTCCTCCTTTTCATTTCTGATCTTATTAATTTGAATGTTCTCTCTCTGCCATTTGTTGAGTTTGGCTAGGGTCTTGTCAATCTTGTTGATTTTCTCCTAGAACCAGCTTTTTGTTTCATTGATTCTTTGGATTGTTTTCTGTTTCTATTTTGTTGATTTCTGCCCTCAGTTTGATTATTTCCAGTCTTCTACTCCTCCTTGGTGAGTCTGCTTCTTTTTTTTTTCCAGAGCTTTCAGGTGTGCTGTTAAGTCTCCAATGAGTGCTTTCTCTGTTTTCTTTAAGTGGGCACTTAGTGCTATGAACTTTCCTCTTAGCACTGCTTTCATTGTGTCCCATAGGTTTGAGTATGTGTGTCTTTGTTTTCATTAAATTCAAGAAAGACTTTAATTTCTTTCTTTATTTCTTCCTTGACTCAGGTGTGGTTCAGTAGTTGACTGTTCAGTTTCCATGAGTTTGTGGGCTTTCTGGGGGTAGCATTGTTGTTGAATTCTAATTTTAATCCATGGTGATCCGATTAGACACAGGCGGTTAATAATATTGTTTTGTAACTGTGGAAGTTTGCTTTGTTACCAAGTATATGGTCAATTTTTGAAAAGGTTCCGTGTGCCGCAGAGAAGAAGGTATATTCTTTCCTATTTGGGTGGAATGTTCTATATATGTCTGTTAAGTCCATTTGGTTCATTACCTCCATTAAGTCTTTTAATTCTCTGTTAGGTTTCTGTCTGATTGACCTGTCCATTAATGAGAGAGGAGTGTTGAAGTCTCCTACTATTAATGTGTGTGGTTTGATGGCTGCCTTGAGTTCTAGTAATTTTTCTTTCACATAAGTGGGTGCTTTTATATTAGGGGCATAGATATTCAGGATTGAGACTTCATTCTGATCGATTTTTCCTGTTATGAGTATAAAGTGTCTCTTTCCATCTCTTCTGATTGATTTTAGTTTGAATTCAACTTTGTTAGAAATTAGTATGGCCACACCTGCTTGTTCCTTAGGGCCATTAGCTTGATAAACCTTTTCCCAACCCTTTACTCTGAGTAGATGTCTGTCTTTGTGGTTGAGGTGTGTTTCTTGTAAACAGCAGAATTTTGGATCCTGTTTTCATATCCAATCTCTTAGCCTGTGCCTTTTTATAGGTGAATTGAGTCCATTGATATTCAGTGATATTATTGACTAGTGGTTGTTAACTCCTGTCATTTTTTTTCCAGTAGTAGAGTTTGTGTGTTACCCTTCTTTGAGTTGTGCTGGTGAAAGGTCGCTAGATGTCGCAGTTATTGTGGGCATTGTTGGACTCCTTGGTTTGTGATTTTCCTTCTATTACTTTCTGTATGGCTGGATTTGTGGCTACATGTTGTTTAAATTTGTTTTTATCCTGAAAAATTTTGTTTTCTCCATTTATCGTGACTGAAAGCTTGAAAGTAGTCTGGGCTTGCATCCATGGTCTCTTAGTTTCTGCAGTACATCTATCCTGGACCTTCTGGCTTTCATGGTTTCCATAGAGAAGTCAGGTGTAAGTCGGATAGGTTTACCTTTATAAGTTACTTGACCTTTTTCCTTTGCAGCTCTTAATATTCTTTCTTCATTCTGTTTGTTTTGTGTTTTGATTATTATATCGCAAGGAGATTTTTTTTTTGATCCAGTCTATTCGGTGTTCTGTATGCTTCTTGAACCTTCATAGGGATATCTTTCTTTAGATTGGGAAAGTTTTCTTCTATACTTTTATTAAATATATTTTCTGGACCGTTGAGCTGTACTTCTCCTTCTTCTACCCCTATTATTCTTAGGTTTGGTCTTTTTACTGTGTCCCAGATTTCCTGAATGTTTTGTGATGAGAATTTGTTTGATTTGCTGATTTCTTTGATCAGTGCATTTATTTTTCTATGGTATCTTTAGCATCTGAGATTCTTTCTTCTATCTCTTGTATTCTGTTGGTTATGCTTGGTTACTGTAATCTCTATTCGTTTACCTAGATTTTCCATATCTAGCCGGCCCTCGTTTTGTGTTTTCTTCCTTGCCTCCATTTCAGTTTTCAAGTCTTGAACTGTTTCCATTATCTGTTTGATTGTTTTTCCTTGGTTTCCTAGGATATCATTTACGGATTTACTCAATTCTTCAAACTTTTTGTTATTCTTCTCATCCATTTCTTTAAGGGGGTTTTTCACCTCCTGTTTAAGGGCCTCTATCGCTTTCAAAAAGTCAAGGTTTTCTACTTCTTCTTGATTGATGTGTTCAAATCCTCCTGTTGTAAGATTGCTGGGTTCTGGGGATTTCATGTTGTTCTTCAGATTGTAGGAGAAATTCTTGCATTGGCGCCTGCCCATCTCTTCTTCCGAGTGCTCCTCTATGGATCTTCTTTTACAGGATCAGTTGTCCTTGCTTTCCTCTTAGTTATATCTTCTGGTGCTCCCGGATGTATCTTTTGGTGCTGAGATCAGGTGTCCTTGCTTGCCAAGGAGCTCACAGACAAAAGGCCTACCTTGCTGCAGGCAGGCTATTGAAACAAAGAAACTCCCACCCACTGGTTGCACTCCCTATCTGGTCCCAGCACCCTGACCAGGCTGAGCTGGAGATGTTATGAACCCTAAGAGGGGAGGAAGAAAGGAGGGTTTTTCTGGATTCAAGCTGGGTGGGGTAGGGAGAGAGAAGCAGTAGCCAGGGAGAGTGTCCCCAGCCGGAAGACCAGGGAAGTTTAGGGTGTTGAGCTGAGGCTGTGCTCCGCACCGGGCTCCTGGGCTGGTGCCACAGCATCAGAAACTCACTCACCTCCCGACTGTATCTTCTTGTGCTATGATCATGTGTCCTTGCTTGCCAAGGAGCTCACAGACAAAGGGCCTACCTTGCTGCAGGCAGGCTATTGAAACAAAGAAACTCCCACCTGCTGGTTACACTCCCTATCCGGTCCCAGTGCCCCGATCAGGCTGAGCTGGAGATGTTATGAACCCGAAGAGGGGAGGAAGAAGGGAGGGTTTTTCTGAATTCAAGCTGGGTGGGGTAGGGAGAGAGAAGCAGTAGCCAGGGAGAGTGTCCCCAGTCGGAAGACCAGGGAAGTGTAGGGTGTTGAGGAGAGGCTGTGCTCCACTCCTGGGCTCCAGGGCTGCTGCTGTGGGGTCAGGAACTCTGAACTGTTCTTGTTTTATCTGGCCAGCTTACATCACACAGAGGTCAGTGGTATTATGGGAGCAATGGGAGCACAAAAGATTGTCAGTAACAATGAAAAATAATAACATGAAAAATTTTTACCCAAATTTTCCTGTTGAGAACTACCCTTTTTCTTGATGTAACTCAAGTCTTCTTTGACTCAGTTTAGTACCTGCATATTGTAAATTCTAATTTGATAGATTGCTGTACCAACTGGACAGAGTGTATAAAGTAACAGTATTACCTGTCCCTAGTGTGCTCACCCAGTTACTGCTAAGAGTGTCAGTATTACTAGTGGTTCTTACCAGTTTAGTAACATGTTAAGATGACTCATGGAGTTCCCATAAGCATAGATTAATTTATGAAGTTGTTAGACACATATTATAAACTTCTGTCAAATATGTTCCAAAAAATAATTATAAAGTTACTCATTTGTTGATGTAGTTTAGAGAAAGCACTTATCAATCCATTAAACTACTCTATCTCACTTAAAATATTTGGTGAGAAAGTTACTTGTTTCTTGTAGTAGGAATCTCTAGGCCTGGAGGAATGGCTTGGCTGTTAAAGGCTAGGCTCACAACCAAAAATATAGCAATATCTGTGTCTTATTGAAAAAGAATTGAAAAGAGACGGTAGGGGTGATAGATGGATGGGGGTACTTTCATACTCTATTGTAAATGTCCATCTCCATGAACATTTGAGTTGTGCAGTTTTTGGGTGTCCATCCAAGAAGATGGGAAATTTGTTTTTACCTTTATGAACTGGAAGAAAATTTTTATGAAGAATTTTTTAGGAGAGTTTAACAACATTCTCACCTAAGGTCATGTCTATAAGGATGATTCATTTTTCTCTGACAATTTTTTCCTCAGAATAAAGTCCTAAGAAATGTTCTGTTTTTCTATAGTATACTGGTTAAGTCTAGGTTAATTTTATTTCAATGCTGAGCAATGATAGAAAGTTGCTTTCAGAAATGCATTTTGGAAGAGAAAGTACTGTAAAACATGTACTGAATGTTCTTCAGTTTTTTGTTCTGCAATGAGGTAAGGTTATTGGCTTTCTTTTTTACCATTAATCATGTCTAACTAAATGCTAGATCCTATTGAAGGAAAAAATCTTCCATCTCCATATTGCAGAAAGAAATCAGGGGTATATGTTATTACTACTTTAAAACGTTCACACACTTTATAGTTTGTTTGTTCTACTCAAATCCCCTCCCAATTTGGAGTGTAAGGTTGGTGTGAGAAACACTATCTAGACCCAGCTGTTTAAGTGACACCTGGACACAAATATTATAGAATGAAAGAAGAAAATGGGTGATTATGAGAGAGAAATACTGATAACGAGAGAGAAAAAGTCTCAAAGCCCTGGCTGGCTACTTTACCAGAGGGACAAGACTGAGTTTAGAGTGATTTGATCATCCCTATGAGATTTGCTAGTGGGAGATTAAAGGACATGCAGTTTTAGGTGTAAATCTACTGCTTTCTCAGATCACTGATTCTATGAATAAAGTGGACGTAGAGATCAATTTTTCTCTTTGCTCATTGTGTATTTCATTGTTCCTGTGTTCTTATGTATACATATATATATATATATATATATATATATATATATATTTTTGTGTGGCAAGGTTTGTGCATGTGTGTGTGTGTGTGTATGTTTGTGTTTGTATGTGTTAATGTGTTTTTAATGCCATTGCATGGATGCATTTACGTGTGTTTTACATTTGTTTTGTATGTGTGTGACTTTGGGTATGTGTTCACTATGTGCCTTAATATAAATTAAGTAAATATACACTATAAATAGACATTAGACCAAATCTTTCCTGGAAAAGGAACTTAAAATAAAGTTCTGGATATTGGCAGGAGCCCTATAATATATGAGTGACCACTTCATGTGTATAATTATGACAGAGCCTACTAAATTATGTGCTGAAAACGTGAGCATTCTTTCACAGGAAAAGCATTCATTCAAAGAAATGCCTCATTTTAAAGAAAGGT
Source organism: Arvicola amphibius (assembly GCF_903992535.2). NCBI lineage: Eukaryota > Metazoa > Chordata > Mammalia > Rodentia > Cricetidae > Arvicola > Arvicola amphibius. The sequence continues at coordinate 97,701,357 of NC_052047.1, forward strand.
CCATGCTGAAAGAATACAAAATGCCAGGACCTGTGGAGAATCCTGAGACTGGAACTTTGACTAGACTGCTGTAAAAGCAACCACAATGGAATTGAGAGTTGGGCATTATTAGGAGAGACCTCAATGCACATGGATCATAGAGAAATTTATGAGAATGAAATACAACTTGCACCGAGTGAGTGGGATGCAATGAGAGTGAGGTCTTCTTTTGGTTTTCATGTTTCTTGTAGCTCATTTGTTTTAGGCCCATATTGCTGCCCTGATGCAGTAATTAGTGTGTGCAACCATGTCCAGCAACAGCACACATGGTTCAAATGTGAAGTTTTGGTTGTTGCTTAGACATTTGAGAATCTGAATGCATGGAAGATTGACTTGGAAATTTGTTCAAGCTCTACATGGTGGCACAGGCCTGAAATTCCAGGATTGAGGAGGGTAAGCCAAGAGGATAGAAAGGAGGATGGCTAGCCAAGCTAGGCTCTATAAAAGAGGGAGCAGGAATATCATTCAATGAATACTTAAGATAATAGACTAGGCAATGTGTTGGTCCATGGTACTCTTTCTTCAACAAGCCTTCTCATGAGACTCTTTGGATGGCTTCCATCTGTTTGACATTTGAAACTGATGGTGAATGTTGTTTTTTTTTTTTTTTTTGGTTTTTTAATGACTGAGAAAGACATTCTGCTAATGTCAATGGAAATGACTGTGTATGTAACAGGGGGCAAATGTTTACATAGAATTATTCTGTGCAGGATCCTCTCTAGAGCACTTTATGTGTATATAATGTCAGGAAAAACATAATCCTAATGATTGAAGTGTTTAAGTATTGCTAATATCCACATTTGATGATACCCAGAGACATTAAGTAACTTTATAAAAACTGTTTTCCTGAGCAGGAAATTTGCTTCAGAAGTTAAGAGCATGTAATACTCTTTCAAGAAACTTAAGGTGATTCCAAGATCCCTCTTTGAGTGACACACAGCAGCCTTTAACTCTGACATCATGGGATCCAGTGCTGTCTTCTGACCTCTGCATGAAACCGTACTCATGTGCACAATATAAAAGACACAAATACACACAACTTACCCTCGCCACAAATGTAAACACACACACACACACACACACACACACACACACACACATGCACATAGCTAAAAACAAATATAAATCTCCAAAAGAAACAGGCCTGGAAAATCAATGGAGTGCCAAGGACCTAAAGCAGAACTCTGCCAGGGCTGCAAGAAGCACTGATAAAGACCCTGGAGAAGAGACAAAAAAAGGGAGATAAAATTGTGACAGTTTTTAAGGGGTAACTGGTCTGTAAGAGATTTATAAACATGGAGTTTCCAGGTTTCCCTCAAAAGAATTCTGTTTTGAACATGAGGGTAACAGCCACTCCAGTAGGCAGATGGGTCATGAGTTTCTGTTCCAGAACAAGATGGAGTGTGAGAAGGAAGAAAATGATTATGATTAATATGTCTCATTTTCTGATTCAAGAGAATGCAAAAATGCATACACTAACATATTTTTGAGTTCTTCCCATTTTCTCTCCAAGACCTTAGAGAACAGAAAGAAACTGGGGAACATTCTGGGAACATTCATATTTACATAGCAACCACTTTACTGACTAAACCATTTCTTCAGTATATCTTTACACAGAGTAGAAACTCACATTATAGTGTGTGTGTGTGTGTGTGTGTGTGTGTGTGTGTGTTCAGCCTTAGAAAGATGGAAAACTATTGAATAAAGTCAAAGCTGGTAAGTCTTTTAAGTTATGCTTGAGTGTATGAAAGGTCTTTGCTTTTAGTCCCAAGAATAAATTGTGAGGCGTTCTGAGAGTGACACAAAGTTCACACAAAAAAGAAAACCTAGTCAAGCATACTTCCACAAATTTATGCTTTTATATTTGTTAAAATAGACAGTCATTATTCTCAGAAGCATCATAGAAGAAATAAATAAATGTTGATATTGGGAGCTTAGCATTCTTGCATTCTTTGCTATGCATAGCCACAATGTAGAGAAGACAGCAGATCTCTTATCAATATCTCAAATATCTTCTTCAAATAAGAGGCAAAATTCTTATAAAGGAGAAAGAAATCTACTTGGAAGAAAACTTAAATGCATGAATAAGTTCAAAAAGATTTCAACATGTGTGTGGTAGTGACGTGTCTAGGTGCTTATGAAAGTATGTACAGATGTGCCCACATGTGTACCTGCATATGGAGACCAGACTTATATTAAGTGTTTCCCTTCATCTCACTCCATCTTGTTTTCTGAGACAGGGTCTCACACTAAACACAAAGTTCAACATTTTGTATAGGCTGTCTGACCAATGTGCTCCAGACATCCTCCAGTAACTGTTTCATATAGTACTTGGTTTGTAGGATTATGCCACCACACTCAACTTTTTATATAAAAGTACAGAATCCAAATATGGGCCCTCATGTTTACATAGCAATAACTTTACTGACTAAACCATTTCTCCAGTATGATATATTAATTATTGATTCTATTAAATGTACATTAATTACAGGTAAAGTTTAGTGAGGATTTCTGTGGTTATGAGGAGTATTGGGGTGGTAAATCATTGAAAGAACTAATTCCAAACAAGTCAGCATTTGAGAGGTTGAGACAGGAGGATCAGAAAGGGCTCAAGACTAGCCTGTGCTAGAGAATGAGACCTTATGCCTATGTGGTAGTTTGAATGTATTTGGTCCCCAATTAGTTCTTAGAGAGTGGCACTATTAGGAGATGTGGTCTTGCTAGAGGATGTGTGGTCTTGTTGGAGGAGGTTGGATGATACATAACTTTGATCCACACCTTGAGGCTGGAGTATACAGCTTTAATTTAGGCCACACTTTCTGTTTTGTCCCACTGTGGGGGCAGGCTTTGAGGGTTCACATACTCAGGATACCAACCAGCATGTCAGTAGCTTTCCTGTTGCCTACAAGATGTAGTAGTTTCAGCTCCAGCATCACCTCTACCTGCACACCTACATGCTCCCTGCCATGATAATAATTGACTGAACCTCTGAAACTGTAAATAAGCCCCCTCAATTAAATATTTTCTTTATAACAGCTTCTGTGATCATGATGTCTCTTCACAACAATGAAACAAAACTAAGACAGGCTACAAAAGCACAACAAATCTAACCAAACATGAGTACTAGTGACTCATGAGATACAAGCAGCTTTTCCTAGCACCTTTAATGTATACATGATTGCTGTGGGACAACAATCTGTACCCTGTCAATTGTATTTTAATAAAATGATGATTGGCCAGTAGCCAGACAGGAAGAGAGACCTTGGCAGGGAGACCAGGCAGGAAGTAGAGGCAGGGCAAGATTTCTGGGAAGAGGGAAGTGCCAGTCTACAGTCATCATTCAGACACAGAGGAAGCCAGACAGAGCAAGCAAGATGTGACTGCCTCGCCAAAAAAAGGTATCAAGCCACATGGCTAACACAAACAAGAACTATGGGCTAATATAAGTTATAAAAGTTAATAAAAAGCCTGAGCTAATAGGCTAATCAGTTTATAATTAATGCAAGCCTCTGTGTTTTTTTGGGGTCTAAACGAATGTCAGACCTGGTGGGATAGAAACCTCAGTCAACAACAGCCAGCTCTGCCACTGTAACATCAACCTGAAGTAATCAGTTTACCAAAAGGAAAAGTCAATGTTGGGTCACAATTTCTGAGGCTCTAGTTTGTTACTGACTTATTAGCCTGCTATTTTGGCCTGTGGTGAGGCAGTACATCCTGGTTGGGAAGAGATGGTTGTGTAACCTACTCATTTCTTGGACACTTAGCACACAGGAAGGGAAAGTGAGAGAGATCAGCATGGCACAATTCCCTGTGAGGAAGATCCTCCACGCACCTAAATCCTTCCACTAACACCCACACTGAAACTTTTTAACCCTCTCAATGTGCCAACAGATGCAAATTTACCGAATTCATCTAATCTTCATGTCTTTTAGAGCCACATCTGGACCCCAAGGGCTATTTCGAACTGTGGGTATGTAGTTCCTTGACTTCTTGGCTGAAACAAACAGTGACTCTATTTAGAGTAGTGAATGTTATCAGTTAGTGTCCATGAGAGTTGCAGCAGGTGACAACTAGTGCTCACATGTCAACCACCAGAAGAATGAATTCTGTGTATGAACATTAATCCTGTCCAGGCAAAATCTAAAGGACCGTTGATTCTGGGAAACTGTTATTCACTTTTGCTAAAGCAGCTTGATGTCTCCCTATTACCTGGAATTGTTGTCTGTAATCTCGTGGGATGTGTATATGTAATCTCATGATTACATCTCAATTGGGCACCAATATCTGTGGATGGCCAGAAAAATTACTTTTCATTTATCTATATAATTTTAAATATAGATAATATACTAGATCTAAAAGCCCTACTTTATTTTTTGCCTCAAACTGCATAAAATTGGTTCACTTATACCTCACAGCAAATGTCAAATTAGACTAAATGTTTTTGTAAGTAGATCATAAGTATAAAACTTGACAGCTATATACAAGGTCAGATTCTCAGATGTCTAACCAAGGTTACTACAAAAGCACTCTAGAAAAGCATGCCAGTTCTTCACTTGCCATGTCTAGCTGGCAAAAAAACCTAGATCTCAAAGTTTTGTCACTGTGCACTGAACCACCAGGCACGTGATTGCCATTTTACTACTGAAACTTGAATCCTTGAATGTTGAAACCTTGAATGTTGCCATAAGAAATGGCTCAACTCCCCATAACTTACTCTAGAAATGTGCTTTTGACAAATGAGAGATAACTCTTGTAATTTTTTTTCATTGCTTCAAGTCTCTTGTAAGAAGAGATTTTTTTAGTCTAGAAGAGAAGAAGGAAGAAGCTAGGTGGGATTAGAATTAAGAAGGAGTATTAGAATAGAGTCAGAACAATACAAAGTTGTTTGGAACAGCACACATGTGAGAGAGTTCATGTGACCTCAGATACTGTAAATTACTTTCACTTTGCTGTACTGTAGCTACCGATCTGAACCCTGAAGAGGACTTTGAGGTTTGACCCGAAAGGCCCTTGTTAGAAGGTGTATCAGGAACAGCCCCAAAATGACAATTAGGACAGGTTTATCTGACTGATTAGATGGAATGTATATTTCAGTAGAAGAAAAAATTTAAAAAGCAGACACATCTCACTCATGAACATTGATGCAAAAATACTCAATAAAATACTGGAAAACAAAATCCAAGAACACATCAGAAAAATCATCCACCATGATTAAGTTGGCTTCATCACAGAGATGTAGGGATGGTTCGACATATGAAAATGTATCAATGTAATTCACCACATAATTAAGGTGGAAAAATCCCCCACATGATCATCTCATTAGATGCTGAAATAAAACCTTTGACAAAATACAACACCCCTTCATGATAAAGATCTTGGAGAGAGCAGGGATATAAGAAACATACTAAAGGCAATATACATCAAGCTATCAGTCATCATCAAACTAAATGGAGAGAATCTCAAAGCGAACCCACAGAAATCAGAAACAAGACAAGGTTTTCCTCTCTCTTCATATTTATTCATTATAGTACTCGAGGTTATAGCCAGAGCAATAAGACAACAAAAGGAGGTCAAGGGGATACAAATCAGAAAAGACGTCAGACTCTCACTATTTGCTGATAATATGATAGTTTACATAAGTGACCTCAAAAATTCTACCAAGGAAATTCTACAGCTCATAAACAGCTTCAGTAATGTAGCAGGATACAAGATTAACTCAAAAAAAAATCAGTAGCCGTCCTTTACACAGATGATAAACAGGATGAGAAAGAAATCAAAGAAACATCACCCTTTACAATAGCCACAAATACCACAAAATATTTTGGAGTAACTCTAAACAAGCAAGTGGAAGATCTATGTAACAAGAACTTTAAAACTTTGAAGAAAGAATTTGAAGAAGACACCAAAAACATGGAAAGATCTCCCATACTCTTGGGTAGGCAGAATTAACATAGTAAAAAATAACAATCTTAGCAAAGTAATGTACAGAAAATTCTTCACAGACTTCAAAAGAACAGTACTCAACTTCATATGGAAAAACAAAAGACCCAGGATAGCCAAAACAATGCTCTAAATCAAGGAACTTAAAGAGGCATCATAATCCCTGACTTCAAACTCCACTACAGAGCTCAAGTACTGTAAACAACCTGGTATTGGCATAAAAACAGATAGAAGGACCAATAGAACAGAATCCTTTATGTTGTTGTGATAATTACCATGACCAAAAGCAACTTAGAAAACAAGAAGTTTGAAAGGCCAATTTCAATTTACACTTTACAACCCAGCACTGATAGAAGTCATGGTAGATACTGAAGCAGAGACCACAGAGGAATGTCATTTACTATTTCACTCTCTGATTGAGTCATTAATTCATGCTTACTAGCTTTTAATATACTTGCAGACCCCCCCTACCTAAGATTGTGCGAGGCACAGTGGACTTTGTCCTCCTATAGCAATCAGTAAAAAGACAAACTCTCACAGATATGATAATATTCAATCTGATGAACAAATTCTTTATTTCAGGATATTTCTTCTCAGGTGACACATATTGTGTCAACTTGACAATGAAACCTAACCAGGAAATCGGGTAGCTATAAATGAAGATAGTTGATGTCTATTAAAATCAAAGTCTGAAATGGAGAAAAGGTGGGTGGAAGAGGTCATGTCACAGTGAGTCGGTGTGAAAAATCTGAAGGATGTGGAATCTGTGAAGGTAGGAGGCTACTATAGGCCCATAGCCACCTACAGAGGGTTATGTCAAGCAAGAAGATGGAAGCTCTATAGCACAAATTCTAATTGTTCTTAATAATAAAATCCCAGAGTCAGATATCGGGATAAATGCTGAAAGATCAGAAAATCAGAGCAGTCAATCACTAGTTCTTACCCCTACTGAATCTTCAGATCAAAGGGTAGATCCTGTCTCTATGAAGCCTCAGTCTGAATGCTGTCTCTTAAAATCTCAGACTGAATTTTGAGATCCTATCTCCTCCTGCCTTATCTTACTCTTTCTGCCCAGCCTTATCATTTCCCACCTTCTACCTCTCTAGTACTGGGATTAAAGGTGTGAGCCACTACAACTTGACCTTGTTTTCTTTTAGACTGGGTCAACATCACGTAGCCCTGGGAGTTAGCCTCATGAGAACCTTGTACTCACAGAGATCCCTCTGCCTCTGTTGCCTAAGTGCTGGGATTAAAGAAGGGTGCCAGCATTGCCTGGCGTCTATGACTGACTAGTGTAGCTATTTCTGAACTCTGATCTTCAGGAAAGCTTAATTTGATAAATCATAAACAAAATATCACTTCAAAGCCCTATCTTTCAACTTCCATAAAAGAGTCAGTCTTCTTTTTATGTTAGTTTTGTGACACTCTTGTCTAATTACATCATAGGAACTATAAGAAAATGTATTTGCAGCCGGGCGGTGGTGGCGCACGCCTTTAGTCCCAGCACTCGGGAGGCAGAGGCAGGCAGATCTCTGTGAGTTCGAGGCCAGCCTGGTCTACAAGAGCTAGTTCCAGGACAGGCTCTAAAAAAAAAGCTGCAGAGAAACCCTTGTCTTGAAAAACCAAAAAAAAAAAAAAAAAAAGAAAGAAAAGAAAAGGAAAAGAAAATGTATTTGCTTGGGGCATAAAATGTAAGCATTAACTTTGAAGTATTTGTTAATGAGTTACTAATCAAGTAATGCATTTCAAATTATTCCCAACTCAGTTTTTAAACTTTTAATTTTAGTATGCTGTGAAGGAAAAATAAGATATATTAAGTTCAATGAATCTCAATACACAGACACTTCTCTGCACACTTTTTCCAGATCAAGAGAATGCAAACTGTCAAACATTGCAGCAAGGCTTCTGAAGTACACAAGATAAGACCAGCCACATTTGCGTTCACTTAACAAGTACTAACTTTTAATAATGTACTCCATCTAAAGGAAGCTAATTGGATGTGCATGTTATCTGCAAGTCCATAATATTCACATGGCCAATCAACTCACTGTGTCCTAAACCCCTTTGTCTGTTTGTTCTGGCCTATGTGTACCATGTGTGTGTGCGTGTGTGTGTGTGTATTCTAGCATGTGTGTGCCATGTGTGCAAATGGAGGTCAGAGGGGTGACTTAAGAAGTGAGTTCGTTGCTAGAATCCCACTAATGAGTGAGTACATAACATATTCATATTTTTGGGTCTGGATTATCTCACTCAAAGCAGTGTTTTCTATTTCCATCCATTTGCATGCAAAATTCAAGATGTTATTGTTTTTCACTGCTGAGTAGTACTCTAATGTGTATATATTCCACACTTTCCTTATCCATTATTCCATTGAGGGGCATCTAGGTTGTTTCCAGGTTCTGGCTATTACAAATAATGCTGCTATGAACATGGGTGAACAAGTGGATTTTAGCTATAAACAAAGGACATTGAGCCTATAGTTTGTGATCCTAAAGAAGCTAAATAAGGTGAACCCAAAGAAAAACATATATAGATACTCCTGGAAATTGGAAGCAGACAAGATCGCCAGGCAAAAGTTGAAAGTGTGGGGAGGTAGGGTGAGGGAAAGGGAGAAGGAGGGGGGGAAAGGAGAGGGTTGGGGAGAGTTTGGGGGAGTGGGATGGATGAGATGGAGGAAGGACAGATTTGGGAGCCGGGAAGGAGGTATCTTAATTGAAGGAGCCATTTTGGGGTTGGCAAGAGGCTTGGTCTGGGTGGGTTCTCAGGAGTCCATGGGAATGACCCCCAGCTAGGGACCTGGGCAGTGGAGGAGAGGGTGCTTGAACTGGCCTTCTCTAGTTGTCAGACTGATGGACTACCTTTAGTATCATCATAGAACCTCCTTCCGGCGACGGATGGAAATAGAGACCAGAGACCACATCAGACTACTGGACTGAGCTCCCAAGGTCCAGTTGAAGAAACAGAAGGAGGGAGAATATGAGCAAGGAAGTCAGGACCACAAGGGGTTGGTCCACCCACTGATACAGTGTGCCTGAGCTAATGGGAGCTCACCAAATACAAGCTGGACTGGGACTGAACAAGCACTGGGGATCAAACTGGATCCTCTGAATGTGGCTGACAATTGGGGCAGCCTGAAAGGCCGATGATAATGACACTGGGATTTGTCTCTACTGCATGTACTGGCTTTTTGGGATCCTATTCTATTTGGATGCATACCTTCCTAAGCCTGGATATAGTGGGGAGGACCTTGGACTTCCCACAGGGCAGGGTATCTTGCTCTCTCTTAGGACTTGGGGAGCAGGAGGGAAGTGGGAGGAGGGGAGGAAGTGGAAATTTTGATTGGTATTATTTATAAAGTAATTTAAAAAATTTAAAAAGAAGTGAGTTCTTACACTCCAACTGGAAGCAGAGTCTCTCCTTGTTTCTGCCACCCTATGTTCTCCATGTTACCTGGCTTGGGAGCTTCCAATCAAGTCCCCTGCCTCCATTTCCTATCTCCTCAGAGGAACACTGAGATTTAAGATGCCTTCCAGGACATCAGGCTTTTCAGTATGTCTCAGGAATCAAACTCAGATCACCAGACTTGTATGTAGAGTGATTTTACCCACTGAAGTATCTCCCTGGCTCCCCACAGATTAATCTTTGGGTGTGTAGTCCACAAAGAGGGCGGCTAGCATAGCTCAGTGATAATCAGGCCTGGGGCTTAGCAAAACTGCAGTGGTTATAAGTAATCGTAGTATAAAATATTGTTGATTAAATAACTTATAAATCAGTGTGTGTGGAAAGTTCAGTTTTATCCACACATGAGGAGAAAAATGCTATTCTAGCATTTCCATGGGTCTGCTTGATTTACTTTTATGATTCCAAAGGACAGGACAACTTCAGCCTGTGTCTATCATTCAAGCGGGAAACCCTTTTAACTGCAGGTATTAAACTTATTAACATCTCTGTGAGATCAGGATTTACTGAAATATGCAGAATGCTACAGAACTTTTACCAATATATTTAAATAGTCGCAAGAGATGTTATTGGATTGGAGGCATCTTACATTTGGTGATCCATTATTTCAAAGGGGCTCCGGTGACCACCACACTGTGCAGCTTGGTGTGTGGCCTGTACTGGCACTAGGAATTGCAGATCTTCCCCTCAAACACATGGTACAGAAGTCCTGCCACATGGTGCCTATGGAGCTGTGATGGAAGAGTATAACACTCACTGAGAAGAGAGGGGAAACCATTCGATTCAATTTGAATTATCTCTTTATTTTTTAGCCTCTGCTGTTATTTTATCTTACCCCAGTGTTTTATGTGAAAACAACCACACTGAGAGCCTCTCTCTGAGGATGCTGCTGGAGAGGCGCCATGCCCCTCTGAAAAGAAAATTGAACTACGTTAAGAAATGCAGGAAAAGGATCAAGCAAAGGACACAGTCAATAAGGCAAAGAGGCAACCTACTAAATGGGAAAAAAATCTTCACCAACCCAATATCAAACAAAGGACTGATCTCCAAAATATATAAAGAACTCAAGAAATTAAACATTAAGATTCTAATTAACCCAATTAAAACGTGGTGTACTAAACTAAACAGAATTCTCAACAGAAGAGTTTAAATGGCCAAAAGATACTTAAAGACCTGTTCAACTTCCTTAGCTATTAGGGAAATGCAAATCAAAACACACTCTGAGATACCATCTACTCTCTGTCAGAATGGCTAAGATCAAAAACACTAATGATAGCTCATGCTGGAGAGGATGTGGAGCAAGGGAAACATTCATCTATTGCTGGTGGGAATGCAAACTTGTGCAACCACTTTGGAAATCAGTGTGGGAGTTTTTCAGAAAACTGGGAATCAATCTACTTCAGGATCTAGCAATACCACTCTTGGAAATATACCCAAGAGATGTCCAATCATACTACAAAAGCATTTGTTCAACTATGTTCATAGCAGCATTATTTGTAATAGGCAGAACCTGGAAACAACCTAGATTCCCTTCAACAGAAGAATGGATAACGAAAGTGTGGCACATCTACACATTAGAGTACAACTCAGCAATAAAAAACAATGACATCTTGAATTTTGCATGCAAATGGGTGAAATTAGAAAACACTATCCTGAGTGAGGTAACCCAGACCCCCAAAAATGAATATGGTATATACTCACTCATAAGTGGATACTAGTCATAAACAAAGGGCATCAAGCTTATAGTTCATTATCCTAGAGAAACTAAGTAATAAGGTGAAACCAAAGAAAAACATAAATAGACCCACCTGGAAATTGAAATCAGACAAAAATTTGGGAGCAGAGGGCAGGGGTTAGGAAGGAGGGGAAAAGTGGGGTTGAGGAGTACTTAAGGGAATGAGATAGTCAAGATAGAGGAAAAACAAGTATGAGAGCAAGGAAAGAGATATCTTGATTGAGGGAGCCATTATGGAGTTAGCAAGAAAACTAGCCCTAGAAAAATGCCTAAGAACCCACAGGGATGACCCAAACTGAGAGCCTAAGCAATAGAGAAGAGGGTGCCTGAACTGGCCTTTCCCTCTAGTCAGACTGATGATTAGCTTAAATATCACTAGAGAACCTTTGTCCAACAACAGATGGGAACAGAGTCAATGACCCACATTGGAGCACTGGACTGAGCTCCTAAGATCCAGTTGAAGAGTATAAAAATTGAGAGTATAAGCAAGGAATTCAAGACCATAAGGGGTTCATCCACTAAGACAGTTTGCTTGAGCCAATGGGAGCTCACCAACTCCAACTGGCCTGGGAGTGAACAAGCATGGGAACAACCAATCCCCTATGAAGAGGCTTGACAGCTGAGGCAGACTGAGGGGCCACTGATAGTGACACTGGGATTTGTCTTTACTACAAGTACCGGCTTCTTGGGCTCCTATTCCCTTTGGATGTAAATCTTGCTCAACGTAGATGTAGTAGAGAGGGCCTTGGACTTTCCACAAGGGTGGGGTGGGTGGCCTTCTCTTAGGATTGGAGGTGGGAGGTTGGGAGGGTCTGTGGAGGGAGAGGGAGGGGCATGTGAGGAGGGGAGGAAGTGGGAATTTGGATTGATATTTTTTTTCTTTCTTTTTCGACCCTAACCCTAACCCTAACCCTAACCCTAACCCCTAACCCCTAACCCTAACCCTACCCTAACCCTAACCCCTAACCCTAACCCCTAACCCTAACCCTAACCCTAACCCTAACCCCTAACCCTAACCCTAACCCTAACCCTAACCCTAACCACTAACCCTAACCCTAACCTAACCCGAACCCCCTAACCCTAACCCCTGAACCCTAACCCTAACCCTAACCCTAACCCTAACCCTAGGATTGATATTTTTGTAAGTAAAAAAATAAAATAAAATAAATCAGGAAAAGGAAAGCATTCCAAAAAATAGTCACTGGTTAATGTCAATTTTTGTATTTATTACATTTTCAGAGTTTTAATATTCTATTAAAAACAAAGCCAGAGAAAGCCTCAAAACCACAGACTAATATCATTTGATGTAATCTAAATGGTACATTGCTGAACGCCCTTGCTTCAGTAGGAGGTCATAAAACACAGAAGCTAATGAATTTTTAATCCTTCATCTAAAAGACAGGAAATCCAGATCATTTCTGCCTGTAACTGCATTCACACTGTTAGGAATCCTTAGATCTCTCCTCTTAGTGTTAGCGCATTAACTGAAGCTGAGGCCTGAAGAGGCTCTTGATTCTCATGTGCTGTCAGTTGCAAAGACCTAGGGGTAATGAAAAGAAATAAATTTTTTCTAAATAGTTGTTGAAAAGAAAATTCCTGTTTTTATTTTGTTAGGTTAATTATATAAGGCCAGTCTTGAGACTTAAGAGTCAGCTCAATTAAAAGTGTAAGTGATTATTTCTCAATGTCATATTAGAATTAAAGAATTGATTTAAAAATCATATCAGTTGTGACACAGTGTGTTCTCTCTAAGAACATTCTCAAATCAAGAGAAAGTTTTAACTTCTAAAGGTGACATTTCAAGCACAACAAGACACCAGAGCAAAAGCATACTATTCAGCAAGCATCCCTCCATTCTGTAGCCAGAGATCACAAGCATAACTGTAGTACTAGATGCAGAAGTCAACCTCTGGGAGACTGCATCATTGAAGAGCATCCGTGGAGAAGGAAATCTTAACACTTAAGGATAAGAATTCATACAAGAGGAAATAGTCCATGATCTTCAATAGGAATTATTCTTTTCTACAAATGGTTGAGAAACTGATGGATAGGTAGATATACAGATAATAGAGATCAGTAGGTAGATGATAGGCAGATAGGAGACAGAAAATTTATATATATATATATATATATATATATATATATCAGAGATAGAGAGACAATAGGTAAATAGATATATAGCTGATTGATACATAGTTGATTGATAGATGATAGACAAACAGATAGACGATAGATAGACAGATGATAGGTAGGTAGATAGATAGATAGATAGATAGATAGATAGATAGATAGATAAATGTTAAGTAGATACTTATATGGGAAAAGATGTTAGGTAATAGGTTATGAGGGAGAGATGATGATTGATGAAGAGATGCTGCATAGTTAATAGAAGATATACTGATAAAGAGATACACAGATGAGCAAAATGTTATAAAGAGGAAGTTTTCTGACAGGTAGCAGAAAATGAAGATGAAATTTTTATAATTGTTTCATTGGAGAAAATTTAAAATTATGGACAATGAATTTAAAGTACACACACACATGTACAATATATAATGTATATATTTATAATATAATATATATTATTGTATAAGTTTATATACAATAAACTCTGGTCCAAGAGTGATTTCAGTATATCCTCTAATTACAACCTTTCTCATTCTGTACCAAAGTGAAGGGAACCCTGATGGCTCTTTGGCTTGGAGAGGGAGGGAGTGGGGGTAGGGGTGGAAGGGAGGGGAGGGAAGGGGGAGGAGGAGGGGAGGAGATGGAAATTTTTAATAAAAAATGAGAAAAAAAGTCGGTATTGTAGCTATGTCATCCTCCAGGGGTCGCCCACCTGACCTTCAAACCCTCCCCATTGACAGTGTGCTTTGAAACGATACACTTACCACATTCAGACTGACATTAAGATTCACAAAATGAGCAGAAAGGTAATTTCCTGAGTTCTGGTGAATGAAACATTCCAGGGACTAGAGTCCGCACAGCAAAGTGTAGCACCTGAGAAGGGTCACCCTTACGGAGTTTATACACATTTCAGTGTGCATCTAAGTATCTTTTAGTTTTGAACGTTATTTTAAAGCAACTTTAATTTCACCTCCAATTAGCTCAGTGATGGCATAAAGGTGTGTGACATATTCCAATATTGCTATAAGCACTTAGTCTCAGTAATTTTTTTTGTTCCTTTAGAATTTTACCAGGAGAGCTGCTAACTTAGTGATGTCTAATTGTGTCATGTACTGCACCATTATTTGACTAGTCCAAATGTGCTGAGAAGTTTAAAGAAATAATTTCACCATCAGGGTTTTCAATGAAATGCTATTTTCAACCTAACTTTGATCTTCAGTAAGCTATCCTTCAGTAATTTGAATGTATTTACAATAGCAGTTTAACGGTTGGTAGGAATTCCAACACTGCTGCAGTTTCAGAGGGATTTTCTTTTGACATCTTTGTTGTCTATACATGATTTGGGAACCTAAGAGAGTGGATCATCTAAGGATATCAGACCCTTGCACTCTGAGCTATTGCTGTATCACTGTGATTGAGTTCCTGCCCCATTGTAGCATTAATAACTTTAGAAGTTCAGAAGCATATTCCCCTACTGTGGCTACTGAAATGAATTCACAATTATAAAGGCCAGTAAATCATTAAAAACCTTTTAGTCAGTAAGAATTGGATACTCAGCTACGGATTTGTGTGTCTGTTTGTGGAAGTCATGAATGTCCTGCCTCTTATCTGCTTTATACTCTGTGTCCTCCTTGCACAGGATAGAGGGGTGACAGACGACCACTTTGGAATGTTGGCCTGCAAATGGTGCACCTGATAATGTTGGTTTCTGGCTTCTCAAGAAAATGTCACCTCTCTGCAGGACACTATTCAAACCATCAACAGTATTATCCTTTTAGATTTTGTCTGGGGCTGAGTTGTTCCAGTGGATATTTGTAGTGAAACAAATACTGCTGATTAAACTGTTAGTAGATTTTTCTTATATAGAGAGAAGTTTAAAGTAGGTCAAACAAAATGCTTTCTGAGTCAGGCAGTAGAGGCCCACGCCTTTAATTTTAGCTCTCGGGAGGCAGACACAGGCAGTTTTCTGTGAGTTCGAGACTAGCTTGGTCTACAACAGCTAGTTCCAGGATAGCTGTGGGGAACATGGGGGAATTTGGGGGAACTGAAAGCTGAGCTAAACAGTAAAATAACCTAGGGAGGTAGATGTTGAGTTCCTTCATACGGAGTCTTGGAGTCTTCCTGGTATACTAATGAACCAGCTTCCCTCTATACTGGGCTTGAAAGACATAGTATAACAACTAGATTCTTTCCTGTTTATGATTAAATCTGTTTCTCATGGATTGGACCATGCTCCAACTGTAAGTTTAAGTACATATGGATCTATACTGCCTGTTCCGAGAAATGGTGACCATGTATTTGTTTCTAAAGGTTATTATGACCACCTGTAGTTATGACTACATTAGTATCATTTGCAATCATGCCTTTGCTTTAAAACGGTTATCATGGCTGGGCGGTGGTGGTACATGCCTTTATTCCCGGCACTCAAGAGGCAGAGGCGGGCAGATCTCTGTGAGTTCCAGGCCAGCCTGGTCTACAAGAACTAACACCAGGACAGGCTCCAAAGTTACAGATAAAAGAAAAACAAAGTTGGCATGATCAATTTCTTATGGTTATGTTCTTCTGCCATCCTGCCTACTTGCCTGCCAAATTTTTCATTTGGATACCCCTTACCCTCAAGCTATAAAAACCTCCTCTTGCCCATGTCCAATGCTGACCTCTTGAACCCCTACATTAGGGAGAGACAACCTATGTACATGAATAAAAAAGCTTGTTTTAATTAGCTGCTTGCTATAGTTGTTTTGTTTTGTTTTTGTTTTGTTTTTAACTCTTTGGAGATCTACCATCCAACTCTCAAATAAATACATGGAGACTTATTTTTTTTTTTTTTATTTTTCAAGACAGGGTTTCCCTGTAGTTTCTAGAGCCTGTCCTGGAGCTAGCTCTTGTAGACCAGGCTGGCCTCGAACTCAGAGATCCGCCTGCCTCTGCCTCCCGAGTGCTGGGATTAAAGGCGTGCGCCACCACCGCCCGGCTGACTTATTTTTACTTATGAATGCCAAGCCTTAGTTTTATTTCTAGTCAGCTTTTCTAACTTAAATTAACTCATTTCTCTTCTTCCATATTTTGCCTCTAGGCATTTTATCTTTCTTTATACTATACATCTTTCTTTATAACTTCCTGTGTGTCTGTGTGGCAGGCTCCTGACATATCTCTCTCCTCCTTTTCTTGCTCCTCCTCTATTTTCAAGTCTAGATTTCTCCTCCTATTTTTTTTTTTTTTTTTTTTTTTTTGGCAAGCCTGCTTAATCCTCTTCTGCCTATCCATTGGCCTGTCAGCTCTTTATCAGATGAATCAGGTGTCTTGGGCAGGCAAAATAACACAGCTTTACGGAGTTAAACAAATGCCACATAAAAGAATATAACACATCTTTGTATCTTTAAACAAATATTTCACAGCATAAATGGATGTAACACATTTAACACTATTCCACAACAGCTTGTTTTAATTAATTGCTAGCTTTAATAAATTTGCTTATGATGACTTGGGTCAGTCCTTCTCTTCAAATATTTAGAATTCACACCACGGCTACAGAACTGTTGCTTTTCTCTTAATTTGGGTCTGAGACTGGCAGATTTCATTCCAATAAAATTAGAGAGGGAGGGAAATTTGTTAGCCTGGGTGAAAATCATAAATTTTATTTACTTTCCAAAGGAATCTACTTGCTTTCCAATGGTAAGGAACTTTTAGACTATTTTAAGTGTGATGAATTTTCATAATTTTGTAAAATTTGTTTTATTAAATTTTCCGCTAGTTTCATTGTTTTCCTGGAAGACTGTTCCAAAGTCTTTAGTCTGCCATCATGTAAACTATCGATGACTTTACTTCTCACTCAGGCTATTAAGGCTTAAATGGTTGGCAAAAAAAAAACAGCATGGATCTGCTTTTAATGAACTTTTTAATTTATCCACAATTAGAAGGCAGAGAGAAATAAATGTTGGCTTCAGTGTGATTTTTTTTCCTTTCAATTCATTGAAGAAAAACATTCAGTGCTGTCTACATTTGGTATAGGTTCCCTCCACAGATAAACTTCTTTGGAAATAACCTCCCTAACATATCCAGAGGTGTCTTCTAGATGATTCTAAATTCAGTCAATATTACATTATAAGTAGAAATAATTGATTATTGGCTTTTATGAAATTGCCAAGTGTACAAATGAGCATGTCTCTTTGTCTATTTCTGTTTCTTATGCCTTTTCTTGTGTTCCTTTATTTAATTTGTCATATTATAATGTGCTTTATTATGTTATATTATATTCCCTTAGAACTGAAAGTTGGTGAATTCAGATAAGAGGAAAGAGGGGAAGGATCTAGGAGGAATAGAGTGATGGAAAACCATAATCAGAATATGTTCTTTATAAAATCTGTTTTCAATAAAACTGATAAACAAAATATCCATATTTGATGAAAAAATAATCTTTTAAATTTGTAAAATTAAAATATAATTACTTAATTTCTCCTTTCCCCTTTTGTTGGAATATGATACAAGACTTAATTAGTGCTTATGTTAAAACTCCAAGAAAATCAATACAAGAATCTTGTGATGTCAATTTCTTTAAAAACAGAATTGTTCTTGGATTGTGGTTTTGAGGGCAGAGATCGGACGCTTAACAAGAGGAATCCCACAGTAGCTCAGAACTAAGAAATATACAGATATTTACTAATAGATTAAACTTACAAATTAGGATTCTCTGTGGGAATGATGGGTAAAGATGAGATCCAAACAAATCAAACCAGCAAAACCAGGGTCAGGGAGGAAGGCAGAGAGGAAGAGGACAGGGCTGGACATGCTTCCGCATCCAGGTAAATAGTCCATGAGGCCACACCCCAGTAGGCAGGTAGGTATTAGCTGTAACTTTCTCTCAGAATGGTTTTGTGTAACTGTGAGGTTAGCAGATAGGAGTGAGTTTCCTTCAGGCTTCTTATTACAACTGGTTATGGTTCTTTGTTTATACACATGCATGGAAAACATGTTGTTGCCTCCTGAGGCTTATCCTCCACATGTGGCTTGTCTGCCATGGGAAGCTTGCACTTGTGAGTCTGCACTTTCCTCCTGTGACTCCTGTAAATCTCAGAGGATAATGTGTCTAATGCTCTGAATAGCATTGATTATTCCATGATACTTTAGCCTCCTCCTTTTCAGGATCCATTCTCCCAAGTCCCACTGCTAGTTAAAAGAGTAGGCAAGTGGCACCACAAGTCAGGGACCTCAAGCTGACTGTGATATAAGATAATGGGGTGAGTGAGAATAATGGATTAGAAACCAGAGAAGGCTTTGTCTTCCTTTCAGCTTGTGCATCATTTTTGAGAAAGAAACACAGTTATCAAAAAGACAATTTCTATACTGCTTGCAAATTGTTTATGCTTATAATCCCTGGTTTTCAGAAGAAGGGACTTCATATGAAGAAGCATGGAACAGAATTTGACTCGATATTGAAAAAGCATATAAACAACAGGGGAAGATCCCCATTCAATTTTGGGTTACTTGGGCATTAATCCCTTAAGGATTTTGGTGTTAAAGTAATATAAAGAGGGTATTAATCACGAGGCGGGAAAGTCTAATTCTTTGAATGAGTGTAAACTGAATGATGAAAATTTAAAATTGATTTAGAAAGGGCAGAGAGGGAGAGAGACAGGGAGAGAGAGAGAGAGAAAGAGAGAGAGAGAGAGAGAGGTCCCATTTAATCAAAACCAAAATTAAAAACAGCACCATCGATACCTGTGCTGAGAACAGCACTTACTGAACCTCTTTAAAGTCATACACTCTGTTGTCTTAAGATGACCCTGAAGAGAAGAATTTAACAATCTTTCTAATCTTAAATTATTTCTACTTCTAATAAGGTTTGGAGAGCCAATGAAAATGCAAACTGTACAACCAACAAGGTAGGGCATGGCCTGGAAAAGGAATTCGTTTCCCAATTCATCCCCCACCTCAAGAGCTATACTTGCTATTTCCAATACTAACCAATTTATTTAAAATTCTGGGAGGAGCCTTTTGTCCCGGCCGCATCCCTGGGCTGCCAGGAATCCCTGATCCAGTGCAGTGGAGTTCCACCTGGACAGGTGAGTGTGTGCAACCCTGGGGCAACCTGCACAGGAAGAGAGCACAGACCCCCTCCCCCAGCTCCTGCTGCAGGCTTGTCTTTGGTTCTCATGACCCTGCCTCTCCAAGTCTTCCCTAGTGTATTCAAGTGTCCTGCTCCTGTACTAAGGCCATCCACCCAAAGGGGTGAGATTCTGGACTCCAAGCAAGTCTGAGGATTCCTGCAAGGGAGTGCAGGCTCCTTCAGATTGTGATGCAAGGAATAGCTCCTGCTCCAGCACTGAGGAGATCCAACCAGATTCAGTCACAGCAAAGATTGGTCTAAGACACCAAGTACCTCCCAGGACCATTTGAAGGAAGAGATGGGCAGGCGCCAATGCAAGAACTCCTCCAACAACATGAAAGGAAACATGACATCACCAGAATCCAGACATCCCAAAACAACAAGAATTTAACACCCTACTCCAGAAGATATAGAAGAAACCGACCTTAAACAGTACTTTATGAAAATAATAGAGGACCTTAAACAGGAGGTAAAAAACTGCCATAAAGAAATGTAGATGACAAACAAAAAGGTAGATGAAATAAATAAATCTCTCAAAGATACCCAAGGAAAACAAGAAAAACAAGAAAAAGCAATCAAGCAGGTAAGGGAAACAGTACAAGACCTGATAAATGAAATGGAGGTATTGAAGAAAACACAATCTGAGGGAAGACTGGATATGGAAATTCTGAGTAAACGAACAGAAACTTCAGAGACAAGTATTTCCAACCGAATACAAGTAATGAAAGAAAGAATCTCGGACTCTGAAGATACTATAGAGGAAATAAATTCACAGATTAAACAACAAAACAAATCTAACAAATTCTTAACACAAAACATCCAGGAAATCTAGGACACCATGAAAAGACCAAACCTAAGAATAATTGGGGTAGAAGAAGGAGAAGAATTACAACTCAAAGGCCCAGAAAACATATTCAACAAAATTATAGAAGAAAACTTCCCCAACCTAAAGAAGGATGTTCCTATGAAGGTACAAGAAGCCTACAGAACACTGAATAGACTGGATCAAAAGAAAGCATCCCCACGCCATATAATAATCAAAACACAAAACATACAAAATAAAGAACAGATATTAAGAGCTGCAAAGGAGAAAGGTCAAGTAACATATAAAGGGAAACTTATCAGAATTACACCTGATTTCTCAATGGAAACCATGAAAGGCAGAAGAGCTTGGATAAGTGTGTTACAGACACTAACGGAACAAGGATGCAAGCCTAGACTACTATACCCAGCGAAGCTTGCATTCACCATCAATGGAGAAAACAAGATATTCCAGGACAAAAACAGATTTAAACAATACGTAGCCACAAATCCAGGTGTTGAAGGAAGTGGCGGCAGGGCTGTGTCCCGCCACCTGGCTAGCTTTGTCCAAAATAATTACACGGAAACTGTATTCTTTTAAAACACTGCCTGGCCCATAGTTTCAGCCTCTTATTGGTTAATTCTCACATCTTCCTTTAACCCATATTTAGTAATCTGTGTAGCACCACGAGGTGTGGCTTACCAGGAGAGATCTTAACCTGCATCCATCTTGGAGAGGAGAAGCATGGAGACTCACTATGGTGACTGAAGTGTCTCCCCAACTCTCCCAGAATTCTGTTCTGTCTATTCCGCCTACCTAATTTTCTGTTCTCTTAAAGGGCCAAGTCAGTTTTCTTTATTAATAATGAAAGTAACACATAAACACTCCTCCATCATTTCCCCTTTTTCTGTTTAAACAAAAAAGAAAGGCTTTAACTTTAACATAGTAAAATTACATGTAACAAAACAGTTATCAAGCAAGAATTACAGTTAAAATATTTAAATCTATTTTATCTTTTATCATAACTAAGGAAAACTATAACTATTGAACCATTCTTCAACTCCATCAAAGACTCCAGAAGGATATAAGACTACCTAAGTAAACAAGAAATATGCAGCTTTCAAACTCTAGAAATGAGAGACAACTTGCTGCCTAGACAGTCACCCAAAGTTCCTCTGTACTGTTGGGGCATCCATCTTCAGCCTTCAGGCCCATGGTGTCCAGCAGACTTTTCCATGAAGCAGGAAATTCCAAAGACAGTTCAGTCACTTTCAGCTGTGTCCTGCAGAATGTCTCGCAGACTCTTTCATGAATCAGGAACCCAGAAGGAACATCTCACCTTTAGGCAAGTTCAGCAGTCCTCTCTCTGCGGGTTCTTTATGTCCAGTTCATGCAACAGTCCAGGCAAGAGCATTTTCTTGCCCAAATGGCTAACAAACTCCATAAGTAGCCTCTTCGATGCCCATCTTCCTGTCGAAGTAGATTGGTGCTGCCAGGAGCAGACGTGTCTCATTGTCATGAAAAACCCTAAGTTATTAAAACATTAAATGCCATATTCTGCAGTCTTTGAAAGATATGAAGAATGCCTAACTGAAATATATCTATGCACATCTAGAAAATCTAACTAACATGACTACAAGCTTGACTATTATTGATGATTATCCATTAACAACCTATATTTCCTAATTATACATTACATTCTTAAATGAACTACACAATCACAATACCTTAATCAGTATCAGAAATACATATGCATATAACAAAATTGACCTTAAAAATCTATACCAATTCAAATTATTCATATCTATATCATCTCCCCCTTTAAATGTAAAAGAACATTTATAAACAATATTTGGGAAAATGGGCGCAGTTATTTCTCTCCAAACTGCTTCCTGCTGAATGGGGGCGGTTATTTAGGTCTTTTATGGTGTAACCTGTGTGCTTGGTTCCTCTCAGTTGGCAGTTGAGTGAAGTAATTTTTTGAAGATGTTCACAGCAACCTTTCAGGAGGGCATGGTCTATCATACCATATTGGGATAGAAGCAATCCACAGAGTCTCGTCCTCTGTGAAAACAAAAGAAGAAACTCTTTTCCAAAGCATCATGTTCTTAGATCCAAATCCTGAAGTCATACCGTTAAGATGTCCATTCTGGTCTAGACTAGCAGCCCATATAATGAAATGTCTCTCTGTATTTAGCTCCTTTACAGTCAAAAATTTCAAAGAAAACACAATAAAATACATAATCCAGACTCTCTGTGAATTTTCCATTTTTACGTGGCTTATTTTCACTCTATCACTTTACTTTATTCTGTCTCTTTAAAGACTTTACCCTTTTTTTTTAAAGGCATTAACTTTATTTTCTATATTTTCTTCTTCTCTCTCAAGACTACATACATTCATCCAACATTGTGACTCATTTAAAAGTCTTTTATGTCTGAATCTGTCCTATTGTGAATCTGTAATTTTTTTACTGTCGAGAAACATGTTTGATTTGAGCCTTTACATTGCTAAGCACTTAAGACTCTAAGCTGTGACATTCCTAGGTCAAAAACAGGTACTGTGAGCTTGCCACGCCCAGTCCAACATGGTGGAGCCGCTTATGACTCTGAATTGGTTGCAGCTCTGAGCTGCAGAGCAGCATGCTGCTCTGAATGTTGGCTCCACCTCTCTCCAATTTCAAAATGGAGGATGTACCATTTTCTGCTAGTTCTGGGGCTGCCAGGTAGGAGCCACACTCAGCACTTTAACTCTGAGACTGAGCATGCAGCACAGAAACTCTTTTAATCCAAGTTACAATCAAATCTGACCGCAGAGCACTGTGCAGTCTGAAAACATCTCTCTGTACGGCGGCAGAAATCCGCCATGTTCTCCCGCTCGCCTAAGCCTGATTCCTCCATCTGCTCAGGTGCAGGCAGGGAGCAGGGAGCCATTGGCATGGTCTCAGAGCACTTTCTTTCTGATCCCGAGCGGGCAAACAAACATCCAGTCCATAAAAGCCACTGAAATGCTTTAAAGCCAGAGTTCGCACTGGCGTCACAGCACCAGGAAGCTGCGTTTTAAAATGACTCAGCATTTTCTCTGCCACTATTGCCGAAACAGGAAATCTCTCTACGGCACGTCCATTAAAAACCTCATTAAATTCTCCAGGAGGGGCATGAATGATGAATTTTGCTGCTATACTTACCTTCTCCTCATCAGACAGCTGCTCCTCCAGATCCGCCATCTTCCTTCTGGCGACAAACTGTGGCGCTGGTGGCGGCCATGGCCACCTGACTTCCCCCTTTCAGTGCTGTCTTCCAGGCCGCCGAGCACCCCCGCCAAGGGAGGGGCCCACCGCCCTGCTCTTGCCTGGACTGTTGCATAAACTGGACACAAGGAACCCACAGAAAGAGGACTGCTGAACTTGCCTAAAGGTGAGATGGTCTTTCGGGGTTCCTGATTCATTAAAGAGTCTGCAAGATGTTCTGCAGGACACAGCAGAAAGTGACTGAACTGTCTTTGGAATTTCCTGCTTCATGGAAATGTCTGCTGGATACTTATGGGCCTGTAGGCTGAAGATGGATGCCCCAACGGTACAGAGGAACTTTGGGTGACTGTCCAGGCAGTGAGTTGTCTCTGTCATTTCTAGAGTTTGAAAGTTGCATAATTCTTCTTTACTTAGGTAATATTATATCCTTCTGGAGTCTTTGATGGAGTGAAGAATAAGGTAGTTATAGTTTTCCTTAGTTATGATAAAAGATAAAATAGATTTAAATATTTTAACTGTAATTCTTGCTTGATAACTCTTGTTACATGTAATTTTACTATGTTAAAGTTAAAGCCTTTCTTTTTTGTTTAAACAGAAAAAGGGGAAATGATGGAGGAGTGTCTATGTGTTACTTTTATTATTAATAAAGATACTGCCTTGGCCCTTTAAGAGAACAGAAAATTAGGTAGGCGGAGTAGACAGAACAGAATGCTGGGTAGCAGGAGTTGGGGAGATGCTTCAGGTAGTCACTATATGCAGCCACCATGCTTCTCTCCAAGATGGACACAGGTTAAGATCTCTCCTGGTAAGGCACGCCTCATGGTGCTATATAAATTACTAAATATGGGTTAAAGGAAGATGTGAGAATTAACCAATAAGAGGCCACAGATAATGGGCCAGGCAGTGTTTTAAAAGAATACAGTTTCTGTGTAATTATTTTGGGCAAAGCTAGCCGGGTGGCGGGACACAGCCCGCCGCTCCCGTCTACAGTTCATGAGTGAGATTGGCCTGTAATTCTCTTTCTTGGTTGAGTCTTTTTGTGGTTTAGGTATCAGGGTAACTGTAGCTTCATAGAAGGAATTTGGCAGTGACTCTTGGGTTTCTATATTATGAAATACCTTAAGGAGTATAGGTATTAGGTCTTCTTGGAAGTTCTGGTAGAATTCCGCATTGAAACCATCTGGTCCTGGGCTCTTTTTGGTAGGGAGGTTTCTGATAACAGTTTCTAATTCTTCGCAACTAACAGGTCTATTTAGAGCATTTACCTGGTCCTGGTTTAACTTTGGTATATGGTATTTATCTAAAAAACTGTCCATTTCTTTTACATTTTCCAATTTTGTGGCATACAGGCTTTTGTAGTAAGATCTAATGATTCTCTGAATTTCCTCTGTGTCTGTGGTTATGTCCCCCTTTTCATTTCTGATCTTATTAATTTGTGTGTTCTCCCTCTGCTGTTTGATTAGTCTGGCTAAGGGTTTGTCAATCTTGTTGATTTTCTCCAAGAACCAGCTTCTTGTTTCATTGATTCTTTGGATTGTTTTCTGTGTTTCTATTTTGTTGATTTCTGCCCTCAGTTTGATTATTTCCAGTCTTCTACTTCTCCTAGGTGAGTCTGCTTCTTTTTTTTCCAGAGCTTTCAGGTGTGCTGTTAAGTCACCAATGTGTGCTTTCTCCATTTTCTTTAAGTGGGCACTTAGTGCTATGAACTTTCCTCTTAGCACTGCTTTCATTGTGTCCCATAGGTTTGAGTATGTTGTGTCTTTGTTTTCATTAAATTCAAGAAAGACTTTAATTTCTTTCTTTATTTCTTCCTTGACCCAGCTGGTGGTTCAGTAGTTAACTGTTCAGTTTCCATGAGTTTGTGGGCTTTCTTGGGGTAGCATTGTTGTTGAATTCTAATTTTAATCCATGGTGATCCGATTAGACACAGGTGGTTACTAATATTTTTTTGTAACTGTGGAAGTTTGCTTTGTTACCAAGTATATGGTCAATTTTCGAAAAGGTTCCATGAACCGCAGAGAAGGTATATTCTATCCTATTTGGGTGGAATGTTCTATAGATGTCTGTTAAGTCCATTTGGTTCATTACCTCCATTAAGTCTTTCAATTCTCTGTTAGGTTTCTGTCTGATTGACCTGTCCATTGGTGAGAGAGGAGTGTTGAAGTCTCCAACTATTAGTGTGTGTGGTTTGATGGCTGCCTTGAGTTCTAGAAGTGTTTCTTTTACATAAGTGGGAGCTTTTATATTAGGGGCATAGATATTCAGGATTGAGACTTCATTCTGATGGATTTTTCCTGTTATGAGTATAAAGTGTCCCTTTCCATCTCTTCTGATTGATTTTAGTTTGAAGTCAACTTTGTTGGAAATTAGTATGGCCATACCCGCTTGTTTCTTAGGGCCATTTGCTTCATAAACCTTTTCCCAACCCTTTACTCTGAGTAGGTGTCTGTCTTTGTGGTTGAGGTGTGTTTCTTGTAAACAGGAAAATGTTGGATCCTGTTTTTGTATCCAGTCTCTTAGGCTGTGCCTTTTTATAGGTGAATTGAGTCCATTGATATTAAGTGATATTAATGACCAGTGGTTGTTAACTTCAGTCATTTTTTGTAGTAGAGTTTGTGTGTTTCCCTTCTTCTAGTTGTGCTGGTGAAGGGTCGCTAGATGCCTGAGTTATTGTGGGCGTTGTTGGACTCCTTGGTTTGTGATTTTCCTTCTATTACTTTCTCCAAGGCTGGATTTGTGGCTACGTATTGTTTAAATCTGTTTTTGTCCTGAAATATCTTGTTTTCTCCATCAATGGTGAATGCAAGGTATAGTATACCTTTGCTGGGTATAGTAGTCTAGGCTTGTATCCTTGTTCCCTTCGTGTCTGTAGCACATCTATCCAAGCTCTTCTGGCTTTCATGGTTTCCATTGAGAAATCAGGTGTAATTCTGATAGGTTTCCCTTTATATGTTACTTGACCTTTTTCCTTTGCAGCTCTTAATATCTGTTCTTTATTCTGTATGTTTTGTGTTTTGATTATTATATGGCGTGGGGATGCTTTCTTTTGATCCAGTCGATTTGGTGTTCTGTAGGCTTCTTGTACCTTCATGGGAACATCCTTCGTTAGATTGGGGAAGTTTTCTTCTATAATTTTGTTGAATATGTTTTCTGGGCCTTTGAGTTGTAATTCTTCTCCTTCTACCCCAATTATTCTTAGGTTTGGTCTTTTCATGGTGTCCCAGATTTCCTGGATGTTTTGTGTTAAGAATTTGTTAGATTTGTTTAGTTCTTTAATCTGTGAATTTATTTCCTCTATAGTATCTTCAGAGTCCGAGATTCTTTCTTCCATCCCTTGTATTCGGTTGGAAATACTTGTCTCTATAGTTTCTGTTCGTTTACTCAGAGTTTCCATTTCCAGTCTTCCCTCAGATTGTGTTTTCTTCAATACCTCCATTTCATTTATCAGGTCTTGTACTGTTTCCCTTACCTGCTTGATTGCTTTTTCTTGTTTTTCTTGTTTTCCTTGGGTATCTTTGAGAGATTTATTTATTACATCTACCTTTTTGTTTGTCATCTACATTTCTTTATGGCAGTTTTTTACCTCCTGTTTAAGGTCCTCTATTATTTTCATAAAGTACTGTTTAAGGTCGGTTTCTTCTATATTTTCTGGAGTAGGGTGTTCAATTCTTGTTGTTTCGGGATGTCTGGATTGTGGTGATGTAATGTTGCCTTTCATGTTGTTGGAGGAGCTCCTGCATTGGCGCCTGCCCATCTCTTCCTTCAAAAGGAGCCGGGAGGCGCTTGGTGTCTTAGACCAATCTTTGCTGTGACTGAAACTGGTTGGATCTCCCCAGTGCTAGAGGAGGACCTATTCCTTGCATCACAATCTGAAGAAGCCCGCACTCCCTTGCATGAATCCTCAGACCTGCCTGGAGGCCAGAGTCTGACCCCTTTGGGTGGATGGCCTTAGAACAGGAGCAGGACACCTGAGAACACTAAGGAAGGCTTGGGAGAGGCAGGGACGGGAGAAACAGAGACAAGCCTGCAGAGGGAGCTGGGTGGGGGGGGGGTCTGTGCTCTCTTCCAGGACAGGTTGCCCTAGGGTCTGCATTCACTCACCAGTTCAGATGGAATGTTAGGGCACATGATCAGGGATTCCAGGCAGCGCAGGGATGCCACCCAGACAAAAGGGCAAAGGTGGGGGCAGGGCAGGATGGAATATCACACAGCGAACCTGGCAGCACAATCTGAAGGAGCCTGCACCCCTCCGCAGGAATCCTCAGGCCTGCCTGGAGGCCAGAGTCTGACCCCTTTGGGTGGATGGCCTAAGAACAGGAGCAGGACACTAGAGAACACTAGGGAAGGCTTGGGAGAGGCAGGGTCTTGAGAAACAGAGACAAGCCTTCAGAGGGAGCTGGGGGAAGGGGGTCTGTGCTCTCTTCCAGGGCAGGTTGCCCCAGGGTCCGCCTTCACTCACCAGATCAGATGGAATGTCAGTGCACAGGATCAGGGATTCCAGGCAGCCCAGGGACGCCGCCCAGACAAAAGTGGACCAGATGGATTCAATGTGGAATTCTACCAGAACTGCCAAGAAGACCTAATACCTATACTCCTTAAGGTTTTTCATGATATAGAAACAGAACTATCATTGTCAAATTCCTTTTATGAGGCTACAGTTACCCTGATACCTAAACCACACAAAGATTCAACCAAGAAAGAGAATTACAGGCCAATCTCACTCATGAACATTGACGAAAAATTCTCAATAAAATACTGGCAAACCGAATCCAAGAACACATTAGAAAAATTATCCACTGTGATCAAGTAGGCTTTATCCCAGAGATGCAAGGCTGGTTTATCAATGTAATCCATCATATAAATAAACTGAAGGAAAAAACCATATGATCATCTCATTAGATGCTGAAAAAGCATTTGACAAAATTCCTCACCCCTTTATGATAAAGGTCTTGGAGGGAATAGGGATACAAGGGTCATTCCTAAATATAATAAAAGCTATTTACAGCAAGCCAACAGCTAACATCAAACTAAACGGAGAGAAACTCAAGGCCATCCCACTAAATTCAGGAACACACCAAGGCTGTCCACTTTCTCCTTATTTCTTCAATATGGTGCTTGAGGTTCTAGCAATAGAAATAAGACAACATAAGGGAATCAAGGGGATTCGATTTGGAAAGGAAGAAGTTAAACTTTTGTTATTTGCAGATGATATGATAGTGTACATAAGCTATCCCAAAACTCCACCAAAGAACTCCTACAGCTGATAAACTCCTTCAGTAACGTGGCAGGATACAAGATCAACTCCAAAAAAATCAGTTGCTCTCCTATACACAAAGTATAAGGAAGCAGAGAGGGAAATCAGAGAAGTATCACCTTTCACAATAGCCATTAGTAGCATAAGATATCTGGGAGTAACTCTAACCAAGGAAGTGAAGGATTTATTTGACAAGAACTTTAAGTCTTTGAAGAAAGAAATTGAAGAGGATACCGGAAAATGGAAGGATCTCCCTTGCTCATGGATTGGGAGGATCAACATAGTAATAATGGCAATTCTACCAAAAACAATCCATATATTCAATGCAATCCCCATCAAGGTCCCATCAAAATTCTTCACAGATATTGAGAGGACAATAATCATCTTTATATGGAAAAACAAGAAACCCAGGATA
Source organism: Arvicola amphibius (assembly GCF_903992535.2). Classification (NCBI taxonomy): domain Eukaryota; kingdom Metazoa; phylum Chordata; class Mammalia; order Rodentia; family Cricetidae; genus Arvicola; species Arvicola amphibius. Next base: position 97,730,482 of record NC_052047.1, read on the forward strand.
GCCAAAACAATCTTATACAATAAAGGTACTTCTGGAGGCATTACCATCCCTGACTTCAAACTCTATTACAGAGCTACAGTATTGAAAACAGCTTGGTATTGGCATTAAAACAGAGAAGTTGACCAATGGAATCTTATAGAAGACCAGGATCTTAACCCACAAACCTATGAACACCTGATTTTTGACAAAGGAGCCAAAAGTACACAATGGAAGAAAGAAAGCATCTTCAACAAATGGTGCTGGCATAACTGGATGTCAACCTGTAGAAGAATGAAAGTAGATCCATACCTATCATCATGCACAAACCTCAAGTCCAAGTGGATTAAAGACCTCAATATTAATCTGAACACACTGAGCTTGATAGAGGAGAAAGTGGGAATTACTCTACAACATTTGGGCACAGGAGACCATTTCCTAAGTATAAACCCAGCAGCACAGACATTGAGGGCAACATTGAATAAATGGGACCTCCTGAAGCTGAGCAGCTTCTGTAAAGCAAAGGACACTGTCACTAAGACACAAAGGCAGCCTACTGAATGGGGAAAGATCTTTACCAACCCTGCAACTGACAAAGGTCTGATCTCTAAAATATATAAGGAACTCAAGAGACCAGACTTTAAAATGCTAATTAACCCAATTAAAAAATGGGGTGCTGAACTGAACAGAGAATTCTCAACAGAAGAAGTTCAAATGGCCAAAATACACTTAAGGTCATGCTCAACCTCCTTAGCTATCAGGGAAATGCAAATCAAAACAACTTTGAGATACCATCTTACACCTGTCATATTGGCTAAAATCCAAAACACCAATGATAACCTTTGCTGGAGAGATTGTGGGGTAAGGGGTACACTCATCCATTGCTGGTGGGAATGCACACTTGTGCAACCACTTTGGAAAGCAGTGTGGTGGTTTCTCAGGAAATTCGCGATCAACCTACCCCAGGACCCAGTAATTTCACTCTTGGGAATTTATCCAAGAGATGCTCAATCATACTACAAAAGCATTTGTTCAACTATGTTCATAGCAGCATGATTTGTAATAGCCAGATTCTGGAAACAACCTTGATGCCCTTCACTGGAATAATGGATGAATAAACTGTGGAATATATACATGTTAGAATACTACTCAGCGGTAAAAAACAATGACATCTTGAATTTTGTATGCAAATGGATCGAAATAGAAAACACTATTCTGAGTGAGGTATCCCAAACCCAAAAAGATGAACAAGGGATGTATTCACTCATAATCGGTTTCTTGCCATAATTAAAGGACATCGAGCCTATAATTCGGGATCCTTGAGAAGATAACAAAAAGGTGAACCCAAAGAAAAACATATAGTAATCCTCCTGGATATTGGAAGTAGACAAGATCGCTGGGCAAAAATTGGGAACTTGAGGGTGGGGCGAGACGGGGCCAATGAAGATGGGGAGAGAAAAGCGTGAAGTGGAGAATGGGGGGAGCTCGGAGGAATGGGATGCTTGGGATACAAGAAGGGTGGATATGGGAGCAGGGAAGCGTATATCTTAATTAAGTGAGCCATCTGAGGGTTGTCAAGAGACTTGACTCTAGAGAGGTTCACGGGTTTCCAGGGAGATGCCCCCAGTTAGTTCCTTGGGCAGCTGAGGAGAAGGAGCCTGAAAAGGCCAGTTCCTATAGCCATACTGATGCATGTCTTGCATATCACCATAGAACCTCCACCTGGCGATAATGAAGAAAATGACTGAGACCCACATTGGAGTACTGGACTGAGCTCCCAAGGTCCTGATGAGGAGCAGAAGGAGGGAGAACATGAGAAAGAAAGTCAGTACCATGAGGGGTGCGTTCACCCATGGAGATGGTGGGACAGAACTAATGGGAGATCACAAACTCCAGTTGGAATGGGACTGATGGAACCTGAGACCAACCCGGACTCTCTGAATGTGGCCGATGGTGGAGGCTAACTGAGAAGCCAAGGACAATGGCGCTGGGCTTTGATTCTTCTGCATGGATGGGCTATGTGGGAGCCTTCTCAGCTTGGTTGATCACCTTCCTGGACCTGGGGGGAGTTGGGAGTACCTTGGTCTTAACATAGAGTAGGGAACCCCGATGGCTCCTTGGCCTGGAGGGGGGTATGGGTGGAGGGGAGGGGAGGGAAGTGGGAGGAGGAGCGGAGGAGATGGAAATTTTTAAATATAAAAAAATAAACCATATAAAAAATTTCTGCCTCCTCCCTGTCTCCCATTTCCCTCCCTCTCCCACCACTCCCCTCCTTTTCCCTATCCAGTCCGAATAGCAGTAAGGGTTCCCTGCCCTTTGGGAAGTTCATGGTACTTCCCACTCCATCCATGTCTAGGAAGGTGAGCATTCAAACAGGCTAGGACCCTCCAAAGCCAGGACATGCAGCAGAATCAAAACTCAGTGCCATTGTCCTTGGCTTCTCAGTCAGCCCTCATTGTCCGCCATGTTTTGGGAGTCCGGTTTTATCCCATGCTTTTTCAGTCCCAGTCCAGCTGGCCTTGGTGAGCTCCCATTAGATCAGCCCTGCCATTTCAGTGGGTGGGTGCTCTCCTCGCGGTCCTGACTTCCTTGCTCATGTTCTGCCTCCTTCTGCTTGTCTTTTGGATCTTGGGAACTCAGTTGGTGCTCCAATGTGGGGCTCTGTCTCTATCTCCATCCATCGCCAGATGAAGGTTCTATGGTGATATGCAAGATATTCATCAGTATGGTTATATTTTTTGTAGCTATTGCAGGTGATAATATTCTCTGATCATACTGTCAGCTCATTTGTCATCTGTGTATAGTAGGGCTATTGATATTTTTGAGTTAATCTTGTATCCTGCCATATTACTGAAGTTGTTTATCAACTGTAGGAGTTTCCTGGTTGAATTTTTCAGGCCACTTGTGTAAACTGTTATATCATCTGCAAATAGTAAATGTCTGAGTTTTCCCTTTTCAATTTGTATCCCCTTGATCTCCTTTACTTCTCTTAACACTGAAAGATTTTCAGCACTCGTGATCCTGGTGGGCAGAGGAGGGACCATGTGGGAAACAGAAGATGCCATGCAGAAAGAAATTGAGTATGGAGAGCTTATTTATTGGGTATTGGAGGGGCATAAGGGTGATGAGGTAATGGAGGAAGGGAGAGAAAGCAAGAGTGAGGTGGGAGATGGATAGAGGGGGAAGAAGAGGAGGAAGGAAGGCAGATGCTGCCTTTTCAGAAGAATAGCAGACAGAGAGAGATAAAAAGGGAAGAAGGCCAAGATCTGCTTGCCTCAGAGAGAAGGCGATGATTGGGAGTGGGCAAAGCTTCTCTCTTAAAGGCTCAGGGTACCTATGTGACTGGGCAGGCTACCATAATTATAATTATAACATTCCTGTCCTTATAATAAAAAGGCAAGAGTTAGGCATGGCATTGTAAAGGGATGAAGGTGTTGAATTCTCGAGACTGTTTCCTGCTGATTTGTGGACATTGAAATCTTGAGGGACCTGAGAAAGCTGGGATGCTGGCCACATTCTGGAATAGCTGGTTGCATCACTGATCTCTAGGATTTCTGGTGTGGAACTGCCTGGTGTCTCTTGGACTTGGTGAGGTGTTGCCAGAGCAGGACAAGATTAAGTTTAGAAAAAAAATTTTCCTTAGGTCCTGGTAATTAATTGATGAGGAGGCTGTCAGGATCAGGGAAAGGTAGGGATATTTGGGATCTTAGTGTCTGGTAATTGAGAGAGGGGTACATCTGACCTATTTAAGATGAATCTTTTGATTTGGCTCCCTGGAACTCAGAAGAATTCTTTGAGTTTGTGAAAACATAAGTTTTAGACACATTGTATAAACAGTAGCATATTTATACCAGAATGCCTCAGACAGATGTTGCTCAGTGAAAAGTATCTTTAGACAACAACCAAGAAGAATTTATAATCTTGATCTTGCAATAAATATAGTAGTGGTAGCATTCTCCCAGAGTTAAATTAATAGCTTATCAGCATTTTATTGATAACGTTAAAACTGTGAATGACGGCATAATGAGAGAAATTTGATAACTTGCATTTGTCTTCAGACCTTTATAACTTGCAGGTACACACCTTAAGTAACTGGCATTTGTATAGCTTAAAACACCTTTTGGGTTGAGCTTTGCATCTTAAAGCACCTTTGATTTAAACATGGTGAGCAGTTATGCTGAAATTTGTTTTGTGAGGTCGTCCATTTATAAATTAGCAAAACCTCTCAGTCTTCAAGTTGCAAAAGAGATCTTTGAGAAGGATGAAATTTTACTTAAGTTACTGATTGAAAACTGACAGAGAACTTACTTGACTGGCTACCAAGTGCCACTCCTTAGCATCCTTCGTGGTCTCTGAGGGTAGAAGCTTCAAGTCTGCATTTGCCTTTTGCTGTTAGCATAGGTCCTGCCAGACTTCAGAAGATCCTGTAGGTTAGGAATCTGTAGGAAGACAAGCCTACCTTGCACTGAGCAGCCAGGCAGTCAGTTTCAGTAGATTTCATTCACTGTCTGGAGATCTTTAAAAGTTTAGGTGAAAGGTAGTTCTGCCCAGTAGTTAGCACTTTGCTTGGTGAAGTGAATTATGGGTGGACTTTTTCTGTGCCCATATATCTTCTGTCTTCTTTGGAGGAAGTGGGGTGGTGCTGCAAGGAGCCAACTTATCTCTATGTTATAAAAAGCCTGGGCTGTTTGTCAGATATATAGAAGTTATGACTACAGTATAGAATCTGCCTGAAGAGCTGGGTCCACAGTGAGAGGTGGTAGAGGAATGTTTTATCTAGAGTCCTCCAGCTTGACTGTATTGTATTTTAACTTACCAGGTGAGATTTATGCTTGTGAAGTACAAAAAGACAAAACTGCAATAGTAGCGTAGCAATAAAACTGACAATAGTGAAGAACCGCTTACAAAAAGGACTGTAGGCTAGCTTTTGCCAATCGGAAACAGATCTGTATAACCGTAAGTTTTTATCATTATATAGAAAGCAGAGTTGAATCACATATATAGTATGTTGTAACAGATTTAAACATAAATTTATCATTATTTAAAAGTACATAGCATACTTTTAACATTTAACATTCTTGATTCTTATTGTTTTTTAGTCTGGAATGAGATACAATGAAGAGAGCTCATTAAGACTGCTTAAAACACTTTTAACAGTAAGTACATGTATATATGCATACAGTTGAATTTAAGTTACACATAAAGTTAAATGAAAAGTGAAGAAGAGAAGGCTGGCTTTTTAAAAATTTCTGATTGACACTTTTTAACAAACAGACAGGGCATTTAAAGGGAGAGAGAAAAAAAACGAAAAAAACCTGGAGAATTGAAGCTACAGATTTTTAGCAGGTAGAAGAGAACAGATCAGCTGCAGGTGAGTGGGGTCCCAGTCAGCTGCTGTAGCTGGTAGGCAGTGGCAGTCGTTACTCATAGCAAAGATGGGACTGAGATCGTCTGATCAGCTGTCCTTGCCCTTAGTCATGATGGTGGCGATGACAAGGTACAAGGCATGGAAAAACTGTGGGAATGGTTGACCCTAACAAAGATGGTGGCAAGGCCATGGGACCTTTCCTTAGTTAAAATGGTGCCTGCAATTGTAGAAGTCATGTGGTTGCCACGTGCTGTAACTCTTTCCATTAACTGTCTGCTGGCAGAAGTTAGAAATGTTTATGGTTTTGTCAGCCTGTTTCCCAGGCTGAGGAAGAAAGATAAACTGACTCAGGCCGTTATCTGTTCATCCAGAAGATAATGGAGCCTGAGAATGGGCAGTGGTCTGCGATGCACTAACTGGGAGCGAACCATATCCTGAAAAGTAGATCTGAGATGCAAAGCCACTGTTCAGGTGTTGCTAGGGCCTTGAGCCAAAAAAAAAAAAAATCCCCAATGCACTGTCCAGTGATTGCAGTGCTAGGGCAAAGCCTGAAAAAGTTGCTGTGGGAGGCGCTGGAGGTGATTGTCAGTGAGAGCTGACCTGGAGGAGGGGATCCGACCAGGTGTAGCCAGTATGTGTGGAGTATCCCAGTGGACAGGGAGTTGGAAAGTGGGCTGACAGCAAGTCGGGGTCCAGGATTCCGGTGTGCCTTGGACCATCCACCTGCGGGTAGGAAGAGGGATCCACAGTGCAGGGGTTGCAGAGAGAGACAGATTCTGCCACAGATAGGCTTAACCCTGGCGGGAGGTGGCAGGGCTCAGTGGCAGGACAGAGTTCAGCATGGCTGTGATTACATGCCAGGAATGAAAAGTAGAGAAATATAGAGAAAGAAGAAAACATAGTAGCTGCATTTCCAACTAATGATCACCGGCGAAATGTAAAGCCAAGTTTTCATGAGGAAGGAAGAGGGAGGTTTAAGAAACCAAACTCCAGCGACTCCTGACTGTAGATCAGGCTGGCCTTGGATTGTCACTTAAAAAATCCAGGGGTTTTGAGAATGGATGAGCACAAACCAAATTCCTACATCATCATGTGGAGTCAGGGGGCCAAGCAAGGTGTTTTAAGCCAGATAGGCAGGTGGTTGACCAATACTGGGTCTTTTCACATGGGGGAAACACTTCCCAGGCACATCTATACTCACAGAGCCATGGCTAGAGGTAGAGGGGAGAAAGGTCTACCATTAGTGTTGATTTGGGGTGTAGAATTCCAGTTGATTTCAATTGGAAAAATGACATTATAGACGGGTTAAAAGGTTACAGGGATCCCTATAATTCCTCCTCATCTGCAAGGGAGAATCCTGACGAGTTCACACAACCAATGAAAGATTTTTGGCACAAGTGACCTTGGAGGGCAGGAAAGGTGGCCCAGTAGGGAAACGCAATATGCAATGCATAGCAGAAACTTGGGTATAGAGAGCTTGTTGTGGTACTGGGAGGGTGTTAAGGGGTAAGAAGGTATGGGGAGACGAGAGAGGAAGGTAGGGGCTCGAGGCTGGCTCTGCAGAAGAAGAAGGGACAGAGAAAGAAAAGGAGAAGTGGGGGCAGAACAGTTTGCTTGAAGGTGAATGGGGAGATGGGAGTGGGCAGAGCTTGTCTCTTAAAGGGACATGGTACCCAGGTTACAGGGCAGGCCAGCATAATTATAAAATAATAATTGTTTCTAGCTAAACATTTGAAGTACCATATAAATAACATGGAGAGATTGATCAGCCTTGTTTCTGATTTTAGTGGAATCATTTTGCCGCGTTGAGTTACTTGTATTGCTTTCTTTGTTTCTATTTTCTTGATTTCAAGCCTCAGTTTAATTATTTACTGTTGTCTTCTCCTCCTGGGTGAGTCTGCTTCTTTTTGTTTTAGAGCTTTCAATGTACTGTTAATTTCGCTAGTGTAAGATTTATCCACTTTTGTATGAGGCTCTTAGTGCTATGAACTTTACTCTTAGCACTGCTTTCAAAGTTGCCCATAAGTTAGGGTATTTTGTGCTTTCATTTTCATTGAATTCGAGGAAGTTTTTATTTTCTTTCTTTATTTCTACCTTGACCCAGGGGTGATTCTTCTGAGCATTGTTCAGTTTCCATGAATTCGTAGGCTTTAGCTTCTGCAATAGTGTTTTGTTGAATTCTAACTTAAGCCATGGTGACTCAGGAAGATACATGGTTTTTTTTCCCCCTATTTTATATATATGTTGATGTTTGCTTTGTTAATTAGTATGTGGTCAATAGAGAAGGTTTCATGAGGGTACTGAGAATAAGGTATTTTCTTTTGTATTTGGATGGAATATTGTGTGTGCGTGTATGTGTGTGTGTGTATGTGTCTGATAAACCCATTTGAGTCATAACTTCTGTTATTTCCTTTATTTCTTTTTTATCTGACAGTCCTGTTCAGTGGGAAGGGTGGGTGCTGAAGTTTCCCTCTGTTGGGTGGTGTGTGGGTTTGATTTATTTGAGCTTTAGTAATGTTTCTTTACAAATGTTGGTACCCTTGTATTTGGAGCATAAGTGTTCAGAATTGGGACTTCAACTTGATGGATTTTCCTGTGACAAATATGAAATGTCTCATCTCTTTGATTAATTTTAGTTTGAAGGGCCCGTTTTCTTAGATATTAGAATAGCGACACCACAGTTTTGTTCTCAGTTCCATTTGATTGAAAAATCTTTTCCCAATCTTTACTCTGAAGTAATATCTGTCTTAGAAGTTTAGGTGTGTTTCTTGTATGCCAGCAGAAGGATGATCCTGCTTTCTATACTTTCTGTTAGTATGAGTCTTTTTATAGGTGAATTGAGAATGTTGATATTAAGATATTAATGACCAGTGATTGCTAATGTCTATTACTTTGGTTTTGTTGTTGTTGGTGGTGGTACTGTGTTTTTCTTCTTTGGGTTTGACTTGTGTGAGATTATCTATTGCCTGTATTTTTGTGGGTGTAACTAACTTCCTTGAGGTGAAGTTTTTCTTCTAGTATTTTCTGTAGGGTTAGATTGCTAGGTAGGTATTTTTTAAAATTAGTTTTGTCATGTAACATCTTGTTTTCTCCATGTATGGTGATTGAAAGCTTTGCTGGCTATAGTAGTCTAGGCTAGCATCTGTGGTCTCTCAGTGTTTGCAGAAGAACATCTATCCAGGACCCTTTGGTCTTCAGAGTTTCCATTGACAAGTCAGGTGTAATTCTGTTACGTTTGCCTTTATAAGTTACTTGGCCTTTTTCCTTTACAAATCCTAATATTCTTTCTTTGTTCTGTATGATTTATCAGGAAAGAACTATTGAATAGAGCCTTAACAAAGGATAGGATGTCTTCCTTTCACATCCACATATTTATTTTGTCCTCTTCACTCCTTAGTATCTTTAATAAGCAAAAGTCAGAAACATCTCCAAACGCTATCAAAGTCATAAGAATCAGTTTTTTTAATTAAAATTCTTTCTATAATGGCTTTTCACGACTGTTAACCAAACAAAACATCCATCTTCTTGGGGACAAATTTGGATTAGGAAACTTAATGAAAAAATAATTATAACACTAATTGACCATAGCTCAATTGAAAATATTCTGTTTTTTAATATAAGAGGAAAACAAGCAAGCAATAAATAAATTAATTTAAATCTTATGAAATAAAATAAACCCCTCATGTCGAATCACAAAATAACTAAATTGAAGTGTGAAATTGTGAGACTCATGATTTAGGAGCAGCTACCCATTAATTGTAACCTGCCCGGAATAGGAAGAAAGATGTCCCTGGAGCACCGCACCCACACCAATACCTGAACTGCTTCTGACTCTCTTGTTTTGGTTGTGAGGCTCACCTTTAATGGCTGAGCCAACTCTACAGCCCTCCCTGTGTCCATGTTGTCTCACGACAGCTTCATAGTCCTGATAGTTGATTTTGTTCATAATCTGTTATAAATCAAGTGTAAGAATTAAGAGAAAAAATGACACAAATTCTATCATTCAATAAAACATTAGCAGTGGTAGGACAATGTTTTAAATTCTTTTGTGTGATCTTTAATATCACAAAAATATTATCTAAATATTATCCATTTTCTATTTATTTTTTCCTAACAAACATCTCTCATGAAAGTCTAGGTTAGGGATCATGAAACTCACACTGTCATTCAAAAAGGCAATAGCATTATTGATGAAATGTCTAAAGGTGAAAAATGCAGTTACAATTTGGTGTGAAGTCCCTAATTGGAAGCTGGTTTTAATCGTCACAGTTGACAAGCAGTTCCATTTGTTTTTTCTTGTGAGTCAGTGTACTAAAGGCAAGCTATCACTGGAGGAGAAGTTTCACTAGTAGATTGTGGGGTTCTTCACAGATGTTCTTAAGGTTAAACAGGAGTAGAGACCTCCTCGCCGGGGCTTCTTTACCAGACTGAGCACAGCTTACTCCAGGGCCACATGCATCTCCTGTGAAGGAAACAAATCTCTTGAGGCACTCCCTTCCCAGCTTCACAAACTGTTGGGGTCAACATCACTATCTCCACTCTAGACTTTAAGAATATGAGCCTCAAGATCTCAGAAAAACATGTAGAGTATTTTAAAAACTAAAACATGGTGGTATTTGATCACTATGGTTCTCATTTAATCTCATTTCATTATGCATCTATAGACTTAGCCTGAAGCTCATTGGAGCTGAATATATTTCTTAGAGATGAGATGTAGTCTTGCTTGCCTTTTAATTAATAAATTTCCCTCCTCCCATTCCATGAATTGCTGGAATTCATGGCTGTCATCTCTGCCATCATGCCGGTCCTCATTCACACTATCGGTTATCTAATTTCTGTGATATATTATTTCAGAGCTACCACTGGCATCATCTTCTGAGTTCCCCAGATGCACAGTGAGCTCAGCTTTGTACGGGGAAGTATGATGACTTAACATTTCTTAGCATGTTCTCTTGATTCCTCCCAGCCTCTCCGACAAGTCATTGTTAGGGAGACATGACAAAAGTGGAAGAGCAATTACTTGGTAAACTGCATGTGCTCCTAGACTGATGAGACTTGAAGAAGAGGGAAGATTAATTCACCATACACTGTTTCATACCAAGACCAGGTGAGGATTTGGTTCTGAGTATATTCTTTTCAATTACAAATTTCTTGCAATTTTGAGCAAGTCAGAGTCTCTCTGTCAATGTTCTTTTATTTAAAAGAGTAAATAAGCAAGAGAAATTCAGGAAACATTACACATACTATCTGATGAGCACCAAATCACAATGTGTTAATCCTACTTATCCCTCCATTTGGAATCCTTGTCCTAGGATCTGGAGTATGGCAGTCTTGACCTAAGAAATGAAAAACAGGATCTGGACATTTCTGGCTCCCTCTCCTCAGCTGCCCAAGGACCTAGCTGGGGGCATCTTCCTGGACACCTGGGAACCCTTCTAGAGTCAAGTCTCTGCCAACACTAGAATGGCTCCCTTAACTAAGATATATAACTCCTTGTTCCCATATCTACCCTTACTATATCCCAACCATCCTATTCCCCCAAGCTCTTCCCATCCTCCACTTCACACTTTTCTCTCCCCATCCCCCCATCCCCTCATTCCACCCCACCCCCATGTTCCCATTTTTTGTCCGGCAATCTTGTCTACTTCCAGTATCCAGGAGGATAACTATATGTTTTTCTTTGGGTTCACCTTCTTATATAGCTTCTCTAGGATTTTTTATGAATTACAGGCTCGGTGTCCTTTAATTATGGCTAGAAACCAATTATGAGTGAGTACATCCATGTTCATCATTTTGGGCCTGGGTTACCTCACTCAGGATGGTGTTTTCTATTTCCATCCATTTGCATGCAAAATTCAAGATGTCATTGTTTTTTACCGCCGAGTAGTACTCTAATATGTATATATTCCACACTTTCTTCATCCATATTCTTCCACTCCAGATCCTATTGCCATACTCATGAATATCTTGCATATCACCATAGAACCTTCACCTGGCATTGGATGGAGAAAATGACAGAGCCCCACATAGGAGCACCGGACTGAGCTCCCAAGGTCCTGATGAGGAGCAAAAGGAGGGAGATCATGAGCAAGGAAGTCAGGACCGTGAGGAGTGCGTTCACCCATTGAGACGGTGGGACAGATCTAAAGGGAGACCACCAAGTCCAGTTGGAATGGGACTGATGGAACAGGGGACCAAACCGGACTCTCTGAATGTGGCTGACGGTGGAGGAGGACTGAGAAACCAAGGACAACGGCAATGAGCATGAACTCTACAGCATGGACGGGCTCACTGTGAGCCTTGTCAATTTGGTTGCTCACCTTCCTGGACTTAGGGGGAGCTGGGAGGACCTTGGACTTAACATAGTGAAGGGAACCCTGATGGCTCTTTGTCTTGGAGAGGGGAGGAGTGGGGATATGGGTGGAAGAGAGGGGAGGGAAGGGGGAGGAGGAGGGGAGAAGATGGAAAATTTTAATAAAAAAAATTAGAAAAAAATCTATCAATGTAATCCATCATATAAATAAACTAAAAGAATAAAACCAAAAAAAAAAACAAAGAAAGAAATGAAAAACAGAAAGCTGGATGATGCATTCTGGGTAGAGGATTAAATACTGTGATTGAGGAAGAACACAGCCCTCATAGTAAAAACAAAGGAAAAGCACCTATCCCTAAATGAAGACAAACATAGGCCTCTGAGAGGGCAGCCTCTTATCTGAGATACCAGGCATGATATAAAGTCATGTGGATAGTCAGGATGGTATTTCAGATAAAAAAGCATATGTATAGCACATATGATATCCCCTGGAGTCTATGTAGAGATTAGAGCTAGAGAACAAAATAGAGGGAGACAGAAGAGAAAAGAGAAGACTGCATAAGAAACTTATGCAGTTGCAGCTCAGTTCCTGTAGACACGAAGTGAGGTCTTGTGTAACTCATGTCTCATTTACCCTTCAATCATTTTGATGGGTAAAGTTACAGAATATTAAGAATTAATAGGTTTATCAAAGCATCAATAGCTCAGAGCAGTATCATAACTATGGAGGAGCATGATAGAATATAGCACTGAGGGGAGAGTGTGGGTGGATGAGGACAGGCTCGGATGAAGCATGTACTATGTAGTGACTGGCAAAAGTTATAATGTTTGCCTTGACTTATGCCTTGAGTGTACTTTGTGTCCAAGGATACCTTTTCACCACATACGTGCATGCTTACCCACAGAGAGGTTTGCGGACACCATTTCTTTTATTTTTCTCCATAGGGTCACATGTTCAAGAACAAGCTCTTCAGGCTAACTGATGAAGTTGTTCTTAATCCTGAAGCCAATAGCAGTATACATTAAAATGAGAAAATTCATGAACAATAAACCCTCTTGCTTCAAGGAAGAAATTTTCTATGTTCTGTTCTCATAGTAACACAGCGTGTTGTGTGGAAAAGAAACTTGACAATTTATAAAAACTCAGCAGGTGAACTTCCATTAGTTGTAATGTCACCAGTAGCCAAACAGGGGAATGATAAAATATCTAAACTCAGAAAATGGAGGAAGTGAGAACAGAATAATAAAATGCTTGACAAATATCCTGTAGCAACACCTACCACAAACCTTCACGTTTTATATTTCCATACCTAGAAGAAGAAGAACATATTCTAACTAAAGACAATACGATAGATAATCACAATACTACAGAGAGCTAACAAAGAACTCATTGTGACTTAGGGAGAACTGCCAAAAACTTATGGGGCCAGTGAGCTTCATTTGGAAACTACAGGAACTAAAGTAAACTTTAAGCATTAAGTGAGAATTTCAATAGGTTTATCAAATAGAGACTAGAGCAGAGGTTCCTAATAACAAATGAGATGGGCCCCCCACATGGAAGGCGGATAAACTGTCAAGAGAAGAGAAGTGACATGCTGGTTGAAATGTGGGAGGAATTTATTATTAGGCTGAGAATTTAGGTGAACATCCTTTGTGCATCACTGTACCACTGAATTTATGCCAGTAGAGAATCAACTTTGCGGTAAGAGCCCAGCTAGTCTTAGGATTGTATGTGAATTGACTGACAATCCTTCTTGCTCTGGAGTAAAGACTTTAGACCATTCTCATTGTCTGACAGCAAAGAGCTCAGTAGTTTCTGTTTGTCAAAGACTTAGCTAATGCTGATTAAGAATGCTAACTGTACCCTTAGCAAAGATATCTGAAGCTGAATTATGACCCTTTCAGATTCAGCAGCAATCTTGCTCAAGAAAGCCTCAACTTTATGGAAGACGCTTCTTTCTCCTCTTCTGTTCCTCAACTGCAATTCAACTTTCTCACTGAAAAACAAGTTAAGAAATGTATAAACAAAATGAAAGGTAAATTTGAACAACTAGAGAAGAAGTGACTGAATCACTAATAACTTCTTTAATACGTATTCAAGACTTGTTCAGTACTTTTTTTACTATAATACACTTTCTCTTCAGGAATAACTGATGAAAAGTAATAGGCTAATGCATAGCAAACTATTTAGGAATGTGATTAGAATATACATTAGAAGAAGTGATGAAATGACATATGAAGAGGGAAGAATAAATAGATAGGAAAAATTAATCAGTTCTTACAGTCAAAAGCAGGGGAAGAAATATTAAAATTAGATTTATATATGCACAAATGGAAGAAGGTGTATTAATGCAAATAGAGTTTACCATCAGGGTTGGAGAAATAAATAAGTAGTTAAGACTACTTTCTCTCCTTGCAAAGAACCAGAATTTGATTTCCAACCCTCATGTGGTGCTTTGCAACTTTCTGTAACCCTAGATCCAGGAGATGCGACAACTTCCTCAAGTCTATGTGGGCAATGAACATATTTGGTGCACAAACATGCATTTAGATGGAAAGATGAGCCTCAGAACCAACAGTGACAGGGAAGGATCACCACTGTTACCTCAAAACCAGTGGTCACACAGAGAGAATGTGACAATCTCCAAGAACTTGCTGTCAGAAAATATGAGGACTCCATGCCATGTAAGGAGAAGTTAAAGCAGTGACTATTAATTTCATGATAGCTTTCCATCTATAATCTCTATGCAAGATGTAAACTCTAGAAACAAAAGCTCATTTTGGAAATTGGAACGAAATTTCACAGGAAAATGCTCAGGGCTTTTTGAGGCCATTAAGCATTGAAAACTGGCAGAGTTGGACCTTGAAGGAAGTGATTTCTGTTAACAAGGACCTTCTGAAGGGATCACATCATTCTCAGGAGTGATTGAGCACTCTTGTCCTGTGAATTTTTTTCTACCTCTTCTATTATGCAGCTTCAACTTTTCAAGACTGCTTCATTACCTCTGTTCATAACGGCAACCCTGTCAGACCAGGGTATTTAAAGCTTTTAGAAGCTCATTCCCATTATGATTTCCTTCCTTAAAAAGAGGAACATATGCACAAAAGGCCTCCCATAGTGTGCTGCCGTTGATTTTGGTAGATGGCTCAGTCTGTGTGGGAAAAAAAAAGTGTCTGCTGGAAGAGGTGTGTATTCAGAAGAACTTGTCAGGGCACTAAGGGGGAAAGGAGAAGAGGTGTTGGAACAATTAAACCCACTTGTACTGAACAAAGGCAGCTAAGGGATTTTTAGAAGTCAAGAAATAGAATAAATCCTGCTGCTGTTCTTAATAAACACTTTTCATCCTTTTGGTCAACCATTTTAAATAAACCATTTCATTTAAAAGCATTCTATTCCCAGAAGTTCTCCTTTGGGGAAAGTCAGAAAATCAAAGTTTCAAACCAAGTGAGAGATATTGCACAATTTCTAATTACCAATCCCTCATGAAAGGAAATACCAGTTAAAACCAAGAGACTTGCATATGTTGTATTGGGAATAACGGGTTCCAGATAGTCTACCATAGAAGCAATATATAGCAACCATGTTCCCTATTGAAGAGTTTAATCTTGTTGTAGAACAAAGTCAGTAAAACTCATAAAGAAGAAGCTGCTGCAGCATCTCAGATGCAGCTTGGTGGATGGGATCTTAGATTGCTCTGCTCCTTTGCCTCTTTCACTTCTTCACAGCACCATTACCACACAGTTAATTTAAGTAGGAGACTCTGTTAGGTCTGCACAGAATGCAGAAGCATTATATTAAATTATATTAAATTATATTAAGTTATATTAAATCATCTTTTGCTAGCTGGGTTGTCAATCTGCTCTGCTGGTTGTGCAGTCGGCAAATTCAGGCAAACCCAGGTTTAGTCTGTGCCAGTGATGGGCTTTGGTGGCAAAAATGTTCAATATTGTTTCCCGGATCCTACTAAGTGCTGCAATCTGAGAAGAGGGGATGGTAACAGGGAGAGACTGCTTTGAGGAGCCTAAATCAATTATCAAAACTAAGTTCATTAAATAAAAATTCCCTTTAAATGACTCACCAAACCCTTATTTGTTTACAAAAAAATCACTTTATGTTTGATGATGTAAATAGATTAAATATAAGATGGATATATATAAAGCTATATCAACTTTAGAAATATACAGCAGATTTTGTAGGAAATGAAGTTACTAAAATAAGATTGTAGTGATACTTCCTCTGTAATAAATAAAGCTTGTCTGAAGATCAGAAAGTAAAACAGTCCCACTGGTCAGCCTTAGAGACTAGGCAGTGGTAACACACACCTTTAATCCCAGTAGCCATACTAGTTTGCCATAGAAACCGGGCAGTACATGCCTTTAATTCTAGTAGTGCATACCTTTTAATCTCATCCCTAGAGAAGAATATAAGGTAATAGGAGACAGTTCACAGACAGTCTCATTCTGAGATTCATGGATCAGCATTGAGGACTGAGGTAGAGGCTGGCTGGTTTGCTTTTCTGACCTTCAGTTTGAACCTCAATTTCTGTCTCTGAGTTCTCATGCTACATTTGGTGACCAACAATTTGGGGTATGTATTCATGAAAAACAGTTTGTCTGAGGCTTTTTAACTGCCAATACAGGCCAGAGCTGCACATGGGTCTCCCACTGGAGCTGCACATGGGGCTCCAGTTTCACCCAGTTAGGCTTGTTTTTTTTTTCTTACTCTTTTTCCACCCCCCACACCAAGAGTTGCAAGCTATCCCTAAAGCCACTTCTTAGGCTGATACCAAGCTTGACAGCTGCCTTGAAATCCAGCCAGTTTCTTACTATTCTACGAAGTAACAATAAACCTCACATCTTCGTCAACATCATTGGTAGTTTGGGTAAGACAACTGGGAATTCTTAGAGAGAGAAATTAGTTAAGAGAGAGAATTTTTCCCACATTAAAAAACAGGGAGAATATTATAATGGAGGGATCTGGGTCACTGTATGATGATATGCTAGACAGTTTAAATATGGAATGATTAAGGGGGAGCATACCTAATATAGATGGGATTCAGGTGATGTCAATTATAAGCATCATAAGTCTTGTGATTTTTGCTTTATCACTAAAATGGTTGATTAATTTGAGTGCTAAGATATAGGCCTTAGAAAAATCTAATAAAACAAATCACAGAGCCATTCAAATCCAGACAGCAGAATTTAATGGAGAGCCATTTTCAGCATTGCATTATAAGAATAAAAATGAGCACTCTAAGATTTTCAGACAACCAACCTTAATATATCCAGTAATCTTACTGGCAAATTGTCAAATGGCAGAGGCTCTGTTGCAGGAAAATGGACTCCTGTGCCATTGTGGCATTCTGAATCCCATCAGGATTATGTGGAAGGTATGGCAAAGGCAGTCATTGTGATAATGAATGTAGGTCAATGAGGAATATATATGGCAATCCTTTCCCATTGGGAAACTTCCTGAGGGGCCTCTCACAAGCCCTTATGCCAAATCCAGTCCCTAGGCTAAATTTGATTCATTCGTTTATTGCCATCATAGAAGAAATTGCTTCCTGGAAAAATTAAAGAATCTAATACCTATTGCTAGAAACGATACTGCTCTGAATAATAGAACAGCAATAGAAGGGAGAACAGAAAATTCAGGAGGAATCATAAAGCGAGTATTTTGGAAAACTTCTATAAATTAACAAATATTAAAATTAAAAATGTGAACAAATGACATCATCATTAAAGGAATGGTAGACACAGGTGTGTGTACGTAACAATAATTTCATCAGAAACGTGGCATGCAAATTGCCCTCTTCAGGATGTAAATGTTCAGTGTTTAGGGATGGAACTTTATCTCAGGTAATGTAGAGAGTGAGATGGGTTGAACACATAGGGATAGAAGGTCAGAGAGGAATATTAAAACTATATGTAGCTAACATAGCCATGAATTTTGGGGGATGTGATTTATTACAGAAATTTAATTCTCAGATTAATATTCCCCCAATCATGAAACAAACCATAAATTAATGTTTGTTTCTGTGAAAAAATATTAGGAGAAAATAAAGAACAAGCATCAGCCACTCAAGATTTACAACAACAAGGTACAAAAGTTGCTAATATTTCAAAAGCACAAACAGCCATACCTTTAAAATGGTTGACAGACAAACCTGTATGGCTTAAGCAATGGCCTTTAACAATAAAAATATTGAAGGCTTTAGAACAAGTGATACAGGAGCAACTAGGTGTTCAGCATATTGAATAATCAACTAGCCCTTAGAATTCTCCTATATTTGTTGTTTAAAAAGAAATCTGGAAAATAGAGAATGTTAACAGTTTAAGAGCTGTTAATAAGATGATTAAGCCAATGGGTTCTCTATAGTCTCAAATTCCTTTGCCTTTTCTGATGCCTAAAGAATGGTCTCTAATAGTTATTGATTCAAATGATTGTTTTTTCACTATACCTTAGCAAGAAAAAAAACAGAGAAAAATTGCTTTCACAATGTTTACGCATAATAATCCTCAGCCTGCTAAAATATATCAATAGAAGGTTCTCTCACAAGAAATGTTAAATATCCCCACTTTGTGCCAATATTTTGGAAGTTAGCCATTGGAAGTAATATGTAAACAATTTCATGCATCTATAGTTTGCCGTTACATGGGCCATATTTTACTAAGTGATTCAAAAGTAGATACTTTAGGAATAATGTTTGAAGAAGTTAAAAAAAATCTGCCTTGTTGGAGATTACACATTGCTCCTGCGAAAATACAAAGAGAAAATTCTATTAATTAAAACAGAAAATTTACGTAAATTGAAACAAAGCCCATAAGACTGTGTTCAAAAGTCAGAATTATATGCTATTCTCATGGTACAAAGGGGTTTTAAAGAATCTCTCAACATAGTTACTGATTCAAAATATACAGAACTGTTATTTTGTATATTAAAACCACTGAATTTATAGAAGATGAATTAGAATTGACATCATTATTTATTAACGTGCAATTTATAAACAAGAATAGGCATCATCCATATACGTAACACAGATCTGATCACATACAGGTCTATCAGGCCCTCTAGCACAAGTTAATGCAGAAATTGATCAGTTAGTGATTGGAATTGTGCTGAAAACATCAGAATTTTAAAAAATCCTGCCAATAGTAAAGGTTTGAAAAAGGACTTTTCTATTACATAGCAACCAGTCAAAGAGATTATAAGAAATGCTCTACTTGTTCTTAAACAATCAAACACCACTCCCTGCAGAAAGTCACCAAAGGGTACATAAAGGAATAAAATATGGCAAATGGAAGTGTCCCATTTTTTATAATTTGGAAAATTAAAATATGTATGCCATGCCATCAATAGTTACTCAAGTTTTCAAAAAGCAACCGTGTTTAATTTGGAAAAGGCTAATTCAAATAATCACACATTTGCTAGACGTCATTATTGTAATGTGTATACCTGAACAAGTAAAGACAGACAATACTCCACTATATGTTTCTAAGAAATTGAAATAGCTTTCTTATTATAATATAAACATATTACTGGTATAACCTACACAATCCTACAGGATAGGCAGTAATAGATAGATCAAATTGACTCTAAAGGATATGTTAAATAAACAGATAGGGATGACAAATACCCACAGAAATATATTACATAATGCTTTATTAACTTTGAATTTTCTAAATGCTAATGAGGAAGGAACAACAGCTGAGAGAGACACTGGATAGGAAAAAGCAACTACAGAACTAAATAAGCTGATGTACTGACCTCAAAATAGAAACCAGGACATGTTACATTGAGGAAAAGGTTTTACTTTTGTTTCTATAGAAGAAGAAATGTTATGGATACCATGAAAATTGATAAAGATTCAATTTGCACAAGAGACACCTCATAATTAGAAGAGATGATAGTTCATCAAACAGTATAGTCTACTAATCTGAACTAACCTATAAAACTAACAAATGCTTTTGATTTAATCATATATATATATATATATATATATATATATATATATATATATTAAATTGAATCTCCCAAAAATTTGGTTTGGGGAAGTGTTTTGTTTCTGAATGTTCAGGAGAATAAAGGTATTCAACTGAGGAATCTGAAGACTACTGGACAAATGAGACATCTGAAGGAAAAGAAAAAAAATTCATCCAGAAAAAAATGCCTCCAGTTAAAGAGTAAATTTATTTATATGTATTGGTATCCCACATTTCTAACAGGGTAAAATTTTATAAATCTTTTCAAATGCTTGCTTTTGCTGTATTCTACAAGCATATAATGAAAATGGTCTTTTTGTTGTTCTAGTCCAATTAAGTATTAAACCTGACTTTGGAGTTGGAGTGTGGCTCTCTCCTCTAAATACAAGCTTACTTGTTGAAGTGAAATTCAAACTCTCCATCTCTTGTCAGAAGAATCATGATATGGGACAGAAACAAAACAAAAATTTAAGAACTATTTTATTGCTCTAATTTTATTGCCACTAATCTCATAATCCTTTGGTTTTGTATTGACCCTTTGACAGTTTTTCTTAAGATAAAAGATTTAAAAGATATATATGTGTGTGTATTAATTTTGACATGATATTAATAATTATATAGAGTACCAATTAATTCTAAAAAAAATGTTTTATCTATCTTCCCACACATGACTTCAGGTTTGAGTCTCTATTAGTTTATTGCAGTGAACCATGAGCATGCCTAACAGAGACTTCTGAAGTTTCCATAAGAAGGATGGGGCCCCACAACAACAACTCTATCAGGACTATGATAACACAACTAAGCTGGAGAACAACAACTAAGTATCAACTTTGGACTGCAAACTCTTCAGAATAATTTTGAAGTGGCTAGCTGAAATGATCAGATGATTCAATCATCAAATGAACAGATTACTCTAACCAGGAACTGAGGCAGTTCCTGCATTTTTCTATTGCATGTAGACTGGACAAGAAAATCATATAGCTACCTCTCTTAGAACTTGACAATTAACCAAAAATTTTCCTTTCAAGATCCCCTAAATATACCATTGACTCAGACAACAGGAAGTAAATATAAGAATATGATGGCCACATTCCCAAGAGGTGGGATGGGTGGTTTTTAGTTGTTAAATGGATTATGAATGTTTGTCTTTGTTAAGAGTGTCAGTAACAAATTGTTATGGATAATGGTCAGAAAAAAAGCTAAACAAAAGCAATTAGATTCAAGGATCTTGTTCTGAAAAGAAAAACTGGAGATTTAGATATGATAGGAAAAAGGTGGGCTATTAAATCTATTATAAAAAGAAAAACAAGAAAGATAAAGATATAAGTAAAAGGTAGATTATTGAATCTACTTTTAAAAAGTAGCTACTAGTTTTAAATGTTTTACATTTGATTGAATTTTTGTATGTTGTAATCAAATTTTGTATATTGAATTAATTTTGTTAGAATATACTAGTGCTGTGAGACAACGGTCTTTACCCTGTCACTTGTATTTTAAATAAACACTGATTGGCCAGTAGTCAGTCAGAAAGTATAGGCGGAGCAACCAGGCAGGAAGTAGAGGTGGGGCAATGAGAATTCTGGGAAGAGGAAAGCTTCAGTCTGCAGTCATCATCCAGACACAGAACAAGCAAGATGTAACTGCCTCTCCATAAAAGGTACCAAGCCACGTGGCTAACATAGACAAAAGTTATGGGCTAATATAAGTAATAAGAGTTAATAAGAAGCTTGGGCTTCTTATTGAGTCAACCAGTGTATGACTAATGTAGACCTCTGTGTGTTCCTTTGGAACTGAACAAGGACCTGGTGGTATGGAAATTTCAGACAACATACTGTACATACATTTCTACACTTGTTCAAAGTATTATATAACTATATAACTCAGTTAACAATATAATACAAATTTCTAGTTTTTGAAAGTTATCATTATCAACTGTTTAGGATAATAAAGAAATGCACTTTAGTAGTTAGTCACTTGGTATAACAGAATTTGTAATCATATTAAGTATGTTTTCAAGGCCAAACAAATAGACAGGTCATTTTCAGATACTTCAGAGATCTACAGAATATGACATTTAAGATGGTTTTATCAACCTGAGTTCTTCTTTTTTATGACAGTGGATCATATCTCCTCTTGGCAGCACCAATCTACTTCAGAGAAGATATGAGAATTAAAGAAACTACACAGGTTTTCTTTCTTTGTAGCAAAATTAAGCAACTGTGCAAGAAAATAAACTTGCCCCAACTGATGACAGTATGCTGCCCTAATTGAACAATGAGGACACAAAAGAAAGTGACTGCCAAACATTGTCAAGACAAGAAGGGACAGCTAGACCTATAGGCTGAAGATGGACAATCTAATGTTGCAGAGTAATGTTGAGTGACTTTCTAGGCAGCTAGCTGTTTTTGTCATTTCTCACATTTTTGGAAGTTGCTTGCTTGCCCTTCCTGCCTACTCAGTTAATATTATTTTCTTCTTGGGACTCTGAAGGAGTTCGAGACTAGATAGTTATAGTTTTCCTTGTTTGCCTGATACAGAAAGCAAGTTATAAAAGAAAGTAAATTAAGTACAAGAATTTGGACTCACCAAGACAGGATAGATATGGAGTATTTTCTTTGAGTTTGTCAAATGCATATGGACTAGTACCATTGCTGATGTATTATATATGTGTGTATTTACATATATACATATATAATGGTATATTGCCATTGTACTTACTATATATAGTTTTCTTATGGTAGTTATAGCCCTCTTTTCTATTATATACAAAAATGGGAAATACAATGATATTTCTTTTGTATTTTAATACATAAAACTTGTCTGGAGATCAGAAAGTAAAACAGCCCCACAGGTTAGCCTTACATACTAGGCAATCATAACACACACCTTTAATTCCAGTAGCCACACTAGTTTACCATAAAAACTTGGTGGTGCATGCCTTTAATCACAGCTCTAGAGAGAAATGTAAGACAGTAAGAAGCAGCTCACAGTCTCATTCTGAAATTCCTGGAGGCAGGATCATCATTTTGGATTGAGGTAGACGTAAAAGCCAGTGACAGTCTGTTTTGCTTTTCTGACCTCCAGGTTGAACCTCAGAAACTGTAGTGTATGTGTTTGAATGTGTGTGTTGTTTGTGTGTGTGTGCTTGTTTATGTGTGTATGTATCTTTTATAAAGACTCTGTGAAGTATCTGTGCAAGAATTTTGTACCTTTATTTGTTTGGATAATTTTATTTCAAAGTTTAACAGTGATTTATTGTATCAGACAGATGGCAACTATCCAACCTGTTTCCAGGACCTTTCATAGAGAAGATAGTTGTCTTCATAAAGTCTTGTTTCAGATCTTGTTACTGGTGTTTTACAGTCTTCCAAATTTAGCTCTGAATGTATCTCTGAATGATTATTTTTTCCCTCTGCCTCTATTTTCAGGTTACTGGGTTGGTAAATAATTTAAGATTCTCTAGAGGAACAAAGCTGAGAGAATGGATCTATGTTAAGATGTACATTTACTAGACTGTTACAAATGATATACATTGGATGGTACAAAGAAGACTTTCTTTACAGTGGAGAGTCAGAAAACATAATACCTGATCAGCCCAACAGGCTGGGTGCAGTTCTAGTTCAGTCTGGTAGATGGAAGAGTCTTAGTGAGCCACTATTCTTCAGTTAATGTTGGAAGCCCCATGAAGTTAGGTTCTGATGCCAGGGAAAAAATCCACACAGACTCAGCAATTGAGGAGGCACACTCACCAACAATAGTAAAGGGGCACAGGCAAAAAGCAAATACTTTCCCCTCAGAGTTCTTTATATCTGGTCCTCGGGGGATATCTTCCCTTTCTGTTCATTCTGGAAATGCCCTCACAGTCTTACCTAGAAATGTCTCTGAATGGACCCAAGATTCATTCAAGTTAAAAAGCATTCTATTTTTGAATTGTTTTTATTGAGCTTTATATTTTTTTCAGCTCCAGATTCTCCCTCTTCCCTCCCTTTCTACCATCTCCCATGATCCCCGTGTTCTGAATTTACTCAGGAGATCTTGTCTTTTTCTACTTCCCATGTAGTTTAGACCCATGTATGCCTCTCTTGGTGTCCTCTTTGTTGTCTAGGTTCTATGGTATTGTGAATTTTAGGCTGGTTTTTCTTTGCTTTATGTCTAAAAACCACTTATGAGTGAGTATATATTGTATTTGTCTTTCTGGGTCTGGGTTACCTCACTCAATATGATTGCTAGATCCATCCATTTGCCCACAAATTTCAAGATGTCATTATTATTTTTCCACTATGTAGTACTCAATTGTGTAAATGTACCCCATTTTCCTTATCCATTCTTTGGTCGAGGGACACTTAGATTGTTTCCAGGTTCTGATTATGACAAATAATGCTGCTAAGAGTATAGTGATGCACATGTCCTTGGGGTATGATTGAGCATCCTTTGGGTATATACTAGAAGTGTTATTGCTGGGTCTTGAGATAGGCTGTTTCCTAATTTTCTGAGAAATCACCACACTGACACCCAAGGGACGTATACCAGCTTGCACTCCCACTAGCAATGCAGAAGTGTTCCCTTTGCTCCACAACTTCTCCAACATAAGTTGTCATCAGAGATTTTGATCTTGGCTATTCTTAAAGGTGTAAGATGAAATCTCAGAGATTTTTTTGATTTGCATTTCTCTGATGACTAAGGATGTTGAACATTTTCTTAAGTGTCTTTTAGCCATTTTAGATTCATCTATTAAAAGTTCTCTGTTTAGGTCTGTACTCCATTTTTTATTGGATTATTTGTTATTTTGATTAGCATTTTCTTGAGTTCTTTATATATTTTGGAGACCAGCCCTATGTCCAATGTGGTGTTGACTAAGAACTTTTCCCATTCTGTAGGCTGCCATTTTGACTTGTTGACAATGTCCTTTTGGTTTTATGTGGAGGTTTTTGATCCATTTGGGCTTGAGTTTTATGCGATAGATATAGGCCTATTTTCATTCTTCTAAATGTTGATATCCATTTATCCAGGACTATTTGTTGAATATGCTTTCTTTTTTCCATTTTTATATTTTTTGCTTCTTTGTCAAAATCAGGTATTCATAGGTGTGTGGACTTATATGTGGGTCTTCAATTAAGTTCCTTGGTCCTTCTGTCTGTTTTTATGCGAATACCAGGCTGTTTTCAATACTGTAGCTCTGAGTAGAGTTTGAAGTAAGGGATTTTGATGTCTCCAGAAGTTTTTTATTGTACAGGATTGTTTTGGCTATCCTGTTTTGTTTTTTTTTTCATATGAAGTTGAGTATTGTTCTTTCAAGGTCTGTGAAGAATTTTTGCTGGGATTTTGATGGGCATTGTATTGAATCTGTATATTGCCTTTGTAAACTAGCCATTTTCACTATGTTAATTCTATCCACCCAAAAGCATGGGAGATCTTTCCATTTTCTGGTGTCTTCTTCAATTTTTTCATCAAAGATTTAAAGTTCTCTTCATACAGGTCTTCCACTTGTTTGGTTTCTTGAAATAAAAATATCTTAATACTATTCTTAAGCACAGTAGTCAGAATTCCCCTGGTAGGAACCTGAAAACAATGCTGAGGCAGAAAAACACAGTAGGAGTGCCATTTGCTTGAGTTTATAGTGTAGAAATTTCACTTAATGCTTCCAGATACCAACCAATGTTCTTGATTATTTGTACTAAAAGATTAAAAAAATAGTTAAGACAAAGCATGATAATCTGTTGATGACAAACTATATTTATGTTTCCTTGCCTAAACACAATTCCAATTCTCCTTGTTGTGCTTAATAGTATATCAGAAATCCACTTGATATAAATGCATATATATTCCATATATGTTTTTATGTATATGAACATCATTATAATGTTTCTCCACATATATACATATATACATCATTATAATGTTTCTACATAAATATGGAAAGCTTATATATATACACAACTTATTCTGTTTTTGTGGCTCTGTCTGCATTACTTTTTGATCAGCTCCTATGAAGAGAAACTCAGTTTCTGTTGCCATGATAGTGTCTGGCTCCCTCTCTCCTCTTGAGAAAGCGACTCAAACTTACCTCCTTTCCTAGTCTCCTTGATCATTTCATTGAAAACTAGAGTAGGTAAGAGATTGCAAATAGGATCTTAGTTTGAATCTCAGAAAGTAAGGCTTTTGATTGGAAAACCAAAACCCTTGATATAAATTAAAACTAAAATGGGTTATTATTTTATTATGTTTGTATAAATTAAAAAGGCATTTTTTGTTGAGTTTGTTTTCATCAACAATTCCTCATCTCTTGTATAACAGAAAAGGGGCATTAGTGTATTTTTCTAAGCTACTAATTTAGCTTGGAAAATTATCAATTTTCTTCTTTGTGCACTTAATTTCTTGTATTTTGTGGCGTAGGTAAACAAACAATATGGTATGCTCTGTCCTTAATAGACATAAAAGTTAAATATGATAAGAAGGCTGCCTGTGACAAAGACCCTTTCACAGAGGGATAGAAACTAATAAGGACGTTGCTAAGTGCAATGATTCACTCCACTTCCTGTTTGGCAAATGTTATTAACTTTATTCCTGCTTAAGAGTTTATTTCAGGAGTTTTTACTCTGAAATGTAGCAGTCATAAACCTATTCTGTTTCTTTTTTTTTCCACTAATAACCCTAGTTTCTCAGAAGGAGAAATATCAAAGCTTGGTAATTTTTAAGTCAGACCCAAAAGGAGAATATTTAAGTTAGATGGCCAAGAGTTCTTCCCAGAAGATTCCATGAGAGTGGAGTTAGTCTTCTTCATGTTGTTGCCTTTCTTACCCCACTGGGTCACATCTGAAGGATGTCCACATGGACTTGGTTATAATAGATACCCCACACACCCCCATAGTAAAAAAACAACTTCATCCTAGCATTTCTTTCCTATTCACTTTGATATTAAAAATTCTGTTATGTTTAATTATATATTAAGAAAAACTGTCTATAGAATATGAAGAGAATAACTTCATAATTTTCCAGATGAAAATAACTTCTATTTTACTCAAGGGCAACTTTAATATTTGTTACAGTTAATCATATTGCTAGCAGTCATTTATCAAAAAATGTGGGTCAAAACATAATTTGGCATGAAATCAAATGAGGGGAGTTCATTATAATCTTTTGATCTGCTATCACTAGCACACATTGAATTATTCATCAGCAATTTATGACATTTAACTTTCCATATAAATAATGTCATTTTTGTTTGTTTTGTTCTAATTTTGCTACAGAGTTATTATTTTAATGAGATTCTTTAGTTATTTAATTATAACTTTAATGTGAAGCTTTGATTGCCTATATTAGTATAAAATACCTTAGCTGTCACTATGCCTTGTGTACACAGTAAATATTCTTAGCACAGCATTGTAAAAAGTAAATAAAAGACATATAGTATATATTCATTTTAGGGTAGGCATTTAAAGGAGGAACCAATGGAGTAGAAATTCAATTATACAGCCTCACAGGCAATGGATTCTGCTTTGGAATGTCTGATTTAGAAATCAGGAGCAAGACTGTCCTAAACTATACCATTCTCAGTGACTAGGCTGTTTCTAATAAATGTAAAAGCTGAGAATTAACAAAACAAATGCATGGTATGGATGAACTTAAAACCTTTTTGTTAAATGAAATGGTAGACTTGGTTTGTGGAGACATTCTTAAATAAATTTATTTAAAAAAAACTATTTTTTCTCATTTTACATACTAATCCCAGTTCCCATTCTTTCCCCTCCTCCTGTTCCTTCCATCTTCCCCTCAACTTCATCCCATCCACTCCTCAGAGAGTGTAAGGCTTCCCATGGGAAGTCACCAAAATCTAACACATCAATTTGATGCAGAACCAAAGCCCTCCCCATTATATCTAGGCTGAGCAAGGTATTTCTTCAAAGAGAGTAGTTTCCAAAAACCAGTACAAGCAGTAGGGATAAATATTGGTCCCACTGTCACAGTCTGCCCCAGCCACACAACTGTGACCCACAGTCAGAAGGCCTAGTTTGTTCCTCTGCTGGTTCCCCTGCTATCCGGCCAGAGTTGGTAGGCTCCCACTAGCTCAGGTAAACTGTTTCAGTGGGTAATCCTATTATGGTCTCCTCTTTGCTCACATTGTTACTCCTCCCTTACTTCCCCCTTTGACTGAACTTGGGGAGATCAGCCCAGTGCTCTGCTTTAGATCTCTGCATCACCTTCCATCAGTTGTTGGATGAGGATTCTATGATGACATTTAAGATAATCATTAGTCTGACTACAGGGCAAGGCCAATTCAAACACCCTCTCTACAATTGCTTAGGGTCTTAGCTGGGGACACTCTTGTGGGATCCTAGGAATTTCTCTAATATCAGGTTTCTTGCTAGCACCATAAGGGTTCCCTCAATCAAGATATCTTTCATTATTCTCCATCAATGTCTTTTCTCCATCTCAACTATCCAGATCCCTCAAGTTCTCCTCCACCTTACACTCTCCCCTCCTTTCTCCCTTCTACACTCCCTTTTGCCCAGCCCCCAAGCCCCAAAATTTCCCAGGAGTTCTTATCTATTTCCACTTCCAATGGGGATCTATGCATGTTTCTCTTAATGTTCTCCTCTTGCCTAGTTTCTATGGGGTTGTGGACTGTAGGTTGGTTATTCTTTACTTTTTGTCTAATATCCACTAATGAGTGAATACATACCATACTTGTCTTTCTGGTTCTGCGATACCTCAATCAGGATGGTTTTTGTACTTCCATCCATTTGCATGCAAATTTCAAGATGTCATATTTTTTTAATCACTGAGTAGTACTCCATTGTATAATTGCACCACATTTTCTATATCCATTCTTCAGCTGACGGGCATTTAGGTTGTTTCCAGATTCTGGCTATTATGAATATGAACATAGTTAAAAAATGTCCTTAGAGTAGAGTATGATTATATAGAGTATGATATATATAGAGTATATATATCAGAGCGACAGGTTAATTCTAAATTTTCTAAAGGACCACCATAAAGAGTTCCAAAGGGGCTGTACAAGTTTGGACTACCAACAGCAATGGATGAGTGTTCCCCTTACTCCACATCCTCTCCAGCATAAGCTATCACTGGTGTTTTTGATCTTAGCCATTCTGACAGGTATAAGATGGTATCTCAGAGTCATTTTGATTTCCCTGATGACTACCTATGTTGAACATTTCCATAAATGTTAGGGCATTTGAGATTTTTCTGTTGAGAAGTCTCTGTTTAGCTCTGTACTCCATTTTTAAGTTGGATACTTGGTATTTTGATGCCTAGTTTCTTGAGTTTGTTATATATTTTGGTGATCAGTCAGTCCTCTGTCTGATATAGGGTTAGTGATGATTTTTTCCCATTCAGAAGGTTGCCTTTTGTCTTATTAACTATGCCCTTTGCTTTACAGAAGTTTCTCGGTTTCAGAAGCTCCTATTTGTTTATTTTTGCTCTCAGTGTCTGTCCTACTGATGCTAGCTTTAAGAAGTAGTCTCACACACCCATGTATTCAAGGCTAATTCTACTTTCTTTTCTATTAAGTTCAGTGTAACTGGATCCATATTGAAGTTTTTGATCCATTTGACTTGAGTTTTGTGTATGGAGATAGATCTAAGTCTATTTGCATTCTTCTACCTGTTGAAATTCAGCTAGCACCATTTGTTGAAGATGCTTTCTTTTCTCTATTGTGTAATTTCAGCTTCTTTGTCAAAAATCAGGTGTTCATAGGTATATGTGGATTAATATCAAGATCTTATATTTGATTCCATTGGTCCACCTGTCTTCTATGATGCCAATACCAAGCTGTTTTCATTACTGTATCTCTGTAATAGAGCTTGACTTCAGGGATGGTGATGCCTCTAAAGTTTTTTTTTTTATTGTAAGGGATTGTTTTGGATATCCTAACTATTTTGATATTAGACATGAAGTTGAGTATTATTTTTCTGAGGTCTGTGAAGAATTTTGTTAGGGTTTTGATGGGGATTGCATTAAATATGTGGGTTGCTTTTGGTAGAAATGCTTTTTTGTTATGTTGATCCTCCCTATCCAAGACAATGGATGATTGTTCCATTTTCTGATATCTATTTTAATTTCTTTCTTTAAAGACATAAAGTTCTTGTCATACAGGTCTTTCATTTCTTTAGTTTGCGTTACCCTAATATGATGGAGGAGAGTTATCTATGTTTCTTTCATTGGTTAATTAATAAAGAAAACTGCCTTGGCCCTTTAAGAGAACAGAAAATTAGGTAGGTGGAGTAGACAGAACAGAATTGTGGGAACAAGGAAGTAGAGCTGGGGAGACTCTTCAGGGAGTCTCGATAAGGAGGCTCCATGCTGCTCCTCTCCGAGATGGACGCAGGTTAAGATCTCTCCTGGTAAGCCACACCTCGAGGTGCTACCCAGATTACTAAATATGGGTTAAAGGAAGATGTGAGAATTAACCAATAAGAGGCTGAAACTATGGGCCAGGCAGTGTTTTAAAAGAATATAGTTTCCGTGTAATTATTTTGGGTGTAAAGTTAGCCGGCGGCCGGGTGGCGGGACGCAGCCCCGCCGCTTCACACTACACTAATATATTTTATTTGTGGCTATAGTGAATGGTAATGTTTCTCTGATTTCCTTCTCAGCACATTTATCATCTGTATATATGACAGCTTTTGATTTTTTTTTTTTTTTTTGAGTTGGTCTTATCAGCTGTAGGAGTTTCCTCATTGAATTTTTGGGTCACTTATATATTCTATTATATTATCTGCAAATAGTAAAAACTTGATGTCTTCCTTTCCAATTTGTATTCTCTTGATCTCCTTTTGTTGTCTGATTACTCTAGATAGAATTTCTAGTAGTGTATTGTATAGAAATGTAGAGAGTGGACAACCTGTCTTGTTCCTGATTTCAGTGGAATCACTTTGACTTTCTCTCTATTTAAGTTGATTTTGGCTGTCATCTTGGTGTATGTTGCTTTATTATGTTTAGATATGTTCCTTGTATCCTTGATCTCTCCAAGACCTTTACCATGAAGTAGTGTGGGATTTTGTCAAATGCTTTTACAGCATCTAATGAGATGATCATATGGTGTTTTCTTTTAGTTTATTTACATGGTGGATCACATTGACAGATTTTCATATGTTGAATCATCCCTGCATCTCTGGGATGAAGCCAACTTGATCATGGCGAATGATTTTTTTTTTTTGGGGGGGGAATGTCTTCTTGGATTCAGTTTGCCAAGTATTTTGTTGAGCATTTTTGCATGAATGCTCATGAAGAAGATTGATTGGTCTGTAATTCTCTTTCTTGGTTGAGGCTTTCTGTGATTTCAGTATTAGGATATCTGTACCCTCATAATAAGAATTTGGTAATGTTCCTTCTGTTTCTATTATGTGGAACAATTTGAGGAGTATAGGTATTAGCTCTTTGTTGAAGCTGTGGTAGAATTCTGCACTAAATCCATATGGCCCTGGGTTTTATTTTATTTTATTTATTCAATTTGGTTGGGAGGCTTATGATGACTGCTTCTATTTCCTTAGGGATTATAAGTCTATTTAATTTGTCCATAAGCTCTTGATTTAATTTTTATATGTGGAAATTATCTAATAAATTTTCCATTTCTGTTATATTTTCCAATATTGTGAAGGACAGGTTTTCGAAGTATAACCTAATTGTTCTCTGGATTTCCCCAGTGTTTGTTGTTATGCTTACCTTTTCATTTCTGATTTTGTTAATTTGGATGTTCTTTCTCTGACTTTTGATTAGTTTGGATAAGGGTTTGTCTATCTTGCTGATTTCCTCAGAGAACCAGCACTTTGTTTCTTTATTTCTTTGTATTGTTTTATTTGTTTCTATTTTATTGACTTCAGCCCTCAATTTGATTATTTCCTGGTGTCTATTCCTCCTGGGTAAGTTTGCTTCTTTTTGGTCTAGAGATTTCTGGTGTGCTGTTAAGTCACTAGTGTGAGATTCTTTACTTTCTTTATGTAGGCACTTAGTGCTATGATCTTTTCTTTTAGCACTGCTTTCATAGCATCCCATAGTTTTGGGTATGTTGTCTTTACATTTTCATTGAATTCTAGGAAGCCTTTTTCTTTCTTTATTTCTTCCTTGATGCAGGAGTGATTCAGTTGAGCACTGTTCAATTTAAATGAGTTTGTAGGCTTTATACAATCAGTGTTGTTGTTGAATTCTAACTTTAAGCCATGGTGATCTGATAAGATACAGGGGGTTATTCCAATTTTTTTAATCTAATGAGGTTTGTTTTGTTACCAACTATGTGGTCAGTTTTAGAGTAGGTTCCATGAGGTGCTAAGAAGAAAGCATATTCTTTTATATTTGGGTGAAATATTCTATAGATGTCTATTAAGTCCATTTGAGTCATGGGATCTGTTAATTCTCTTTTTTTTTTCATTGTATAGTTTCTGTCTGTTTTACTTGTCCATTGGGAATAGTGGGATGTTGAAGTATCCTACTATTAAATTGTGGGGTTTGATATGTGATTTAAGCTTTCAAATGTTTCTTTTATATATGTGGGTGCTCTTGTATTTGGGGCATAGATGTTCAGGATTGAGACTTCATCATGATGGATTTTTCTTGTAATGAATATGACATGACCTTCTTCATCTCTTCTGATAGATTTTAGTTTGAAGTTAATTTTGTTAGATATTAGAATAGCTACATGTACTTGTTATTTAGATCTTATTGGTTGGAAGATCTTTTCCCAACCTTTTACTCTGAGGTAGTGTCTGTCTTTCAGCTTGAGATGTGTTTCTTGTGAACAACAGAAGGATGGATCCTGTTTTTTATCCATTCTGTTATCCCGTGTCTTTTAATAGGTTGACTCCACTGGTATTAAGAGATATTAATGTCCAGTGATTGTTAATTCCTGTTATTTTTTTGGTGGTAGTCTTTGTGTCTTTTCCTTCTTTGGGGTTTGTTGGTGTGAGGTTTTCTACTGCCTGTGTTTCTATGGATGCAAGTCGCTTCCTCAGGATAGAGTTTTCCTTCTAATATTTTCTCATATTGAATGCTGGTTTTGTGGATAGGTACTTTCTAAATCTGGTTTTGTCATGGAATATTTTGTTTTTCCATCTATGGTAACTGAACACTTTGCTGGGTATAGGAGTTTGGGCTTGCATCCATGGTTTCTGATAGGCTTGCCTTTATATTTTACTTAGCCTTTTTCCTTTGAAGCTCTTTCTTTATTCTCTATATTTAGTGTTTTGGTTTTTTGATGGTAAGGGTTTTTTTCCCAGTCTATTTAATGCTCTGTAAGCTTCTTATACTTTCATAGGCATTTCCTTTTTTTAGATTGGGAAAGGCTTTTCCTATGATTTTTTTGAATATATTTTCTGTACTTTTGATATGGTGTTCTTCTTCTATCCTTATTATTCTTAGATTTGGTCTTTTATGATGTACAGGATTTCCTGGATGTTTTGTGTTAAATGTTTATTGAATTGAAAATTTTCTTTCACCTTAAATTTATTCCCTTTACCATATCTTCAGCTCCTGAGATTCCCTCTTTCATTTGTTATGCTTGCATCTATAGTTTCTGTTCATTTACCCAGATTTTCCATTTCCAGAATTCTCTTGGTTTGGGCTTTCTTTTTTGACTTTATTTCAATTTTAAGGTTGTGAACTATTTGAACTGTTTACTTCACCTGTTTGATTTCTTTCTTGGTTTTCTTTGTTTTTAAAAGAAATTTATTGATTTCTTCCATTTATTTTGTTTGTCTTTTCCTCCATTTCTTTAAAAGAATTTTTCATTTCCTCTTTAAGGGTCTCTATCATCTTCAGAAAGTTATATTTAAGGACATTTTCTTCTGATTCTTCTGAGTTAGGATGTTTGGGTCTTCCTTTTGTAAGACCACTAGGTTCATGTGCTGCCATATTGCTTTTTAGGTTGTTGAATGTGTTTTTGCATTGGTACCTGCCCATATCTTTCTCCAAGAGGTACAGGTGGGGCCTTACTTCAGAGGGTCTCTTTTCTTTCAATTGATGCAGGTGAGGCATGTGACTTAGGTGGCCACTCTTCCTGCTTGTGCAGGTGGGGCTGTGCCTCTGGGAGTTGCTGATGGTGCTCTGCAGATTCCTCTCCAGGTGCAGTCAAGGCCAAAGTTCCAGTGTTCATAGGTTGCAGGTGTGGGGAGGCTGTTCCCTGGTCTGTGAGTTTAGTGAAGCAGGGGATGTTCCTCCCTGTAGGCTAGGGCCTGGAGAGCAGGACTGTCCAGCTCGGAACCCAGACACTCACCTCTCCAGGGACAGCCAGTGCCAAGGCTCCAGTGGTCAGAGATGCAGTAAGGATGGCTGCAGATGTGGGAAGACAACTCCCAGATTTGTGAGGCCTAGCTGGGTGTGGGTGGAACACAGGATGTGCCTTTGGGGGCTAGTGTCCAGAGAATTGGTCCCTACAACAGCAAACCCAGACACTCATTTCTCCAGGGCCAGCCAGGTCTTAGGCTTTCCTGATCAGATATGCAGTGGGGGTGGCAGTGGATGTGGAAAGACTGCTTCCTGTTCCCTAGGGACTAACTGGGTGGGGGTGGGACATGGGATGTTTCTCTGGGGG
Organism: Arvicola amphibius; assembly: GCF_903992535.2. Lineage (NCBI taxonomy): Eukaryota > Metazoa > Chordata > Mammalia > Rodentia > Cricetidae > Arvicola > Arvicola amphibius. Next base: position 97,764,667 of record NC_052047.1, read on the forward strand.
CTAGGGTTCAGAAAGCTGGGCCCTCTAGGGGCAAACACAGACACTCACCTCTCCAAAGGCAGTCAGGGACAAGGTTCCCTCTGTCAGAGATGCCATGGGGCATGGCTGCTCCCAGGTTCCTATAGCCTAGCTTGGTGGGGGTGGGCACTGGCTGTGACTCCAGGGCTAAGGTCCAGAGAGCTGGGTCCTCCAGCTTTGAACTCAAACACTCACCCCTCCAGGGATTGAAACACTTAAGGTGAGGATGATTGATCCCTTACTAGGTGAAGGTTCAATGATGACAGAGAAGTCAGCAATCTGAAGCACATTCAGAGAACTGTACCCAAGACCCAGACTGAGAACCTGGTGTTCAGTAGAAGAGAGGGAGGAGGGATTATATAAGCAAGGGGGTTCAATATCATGACTTGGAAAACCACAGAGACAGCTAACCCTAGGTCCTAGGAGTTAATGGGACCAAAACTAGGCTTTCTGCATGTGGGCAATAGTTGTGCAGCTTGGTCTGTTTGTGGGACCCCTGGCAATGGGTTCAGGATCCTGGTGCATGAACTGACATTTTGGAGCTCTTTCTCTATGGTGGGATACCTTGTTCCTGGAGAGGTGAGTGTCTGTGTTTGTTTTCAGAGCAAGGCTCCCCTACCATCTCTATCACCAGGTGGCTGGGCATCCTTGTGCTTTGGAATTTCCCGGGTGGGAGGGGGAAGGGAAGGTCACTATCTTTCTGGGAACATGAAGCTGGTCTGGGTTTCTAATTTTAAAACATTCTGCTGGGAAATTCCTTCTCGTCCCTTTGAGAATAAGAGGTGAGGGTCTCATACTTGTATTCCTGTCTCTAGCAGCTGGAATAACTAGATGATGGGGCTAGATTAGAGTCTTTGAGTCTTCCCACAAAATTCAAACAAAGGCTATGTGAACACACAAACACTAGTGCAGAATTTGACAAGCATGACCATGTCCTACATTCTGTGGGATAAAATATAATCCATGCTTCCTTCAAGACATCATTTCCATTATGGGAAGAGAGCCAAGGTTACCAGCAGCTGTGCTAATCACACCTCTATTAGTAGCTGCTATATTCATAGTAAACAGTCCTTTCTGATCTTTTCTTTCATTCATGAATAAAATAGGTGTAATTACAGTAAATATCTTAATAAATGGGAAAAGAAAGAATTAAGTAAGAAATGAAATGTAGTATTTAGTCAAGGCATGGCAAAAGATTTCCATCTTTAGAATATAATCAATGATCTCACTGGGCTCAACCTTAGACAAAAACCTACAGGCAGCTTGTAACTGCTCGGAGGTGGAGAAATGTCTGTCCATAGGGCAGACACACTGAATTATTTCAGCGTAGATCTCATAAATATGAAGGTGACACTGTATGAGCTGAAGAAGTTATTTTATGCATTTAGGAAAATATTACAAATATAGAAGAAAAATATTCCATTAATTTGAGAGTGAGCATAGTGGAAAGGGCTAGAGTGGAGGAGAGGGATGGTAAGGATAATAAAATATAATTTAAAAATGTAAAATATAGCAAATGTATTTTTTGAATGTGAATGTGCCTATAGTCAGTTTTGATGTAACTGACCTTTTTTCTGAATATACTAACCGTGGAATGTTTCCGGAGGGACATTTTTATCCACCCAGGGGTGCTAAAGACCTGGGTATGTCCAAGCAAACCCAGAGCAAACTGGAAACACAGTATAAAGAGATCCCTTCTTCTAAAATGAGTGAAAACAAATTTGACATCTTGGGAATATACCCTAGAGATGCCCAATAATACTATAAAAGTATTTGTTCAACTATGTTTATAGCAGCACTGTTTGTAATAGCCAGAAACTGGAAACAACCTAGGTGCCCCTCAATAGAAAAATGGATAAAGAAAATGTGGCACATCTATACTTTAGAGTACTACTCAATGGTAAAAAACAATGACATCTTGAATTTTGCATGCAAATGGATGGAAATAGAAATCACCATCCTGAGTGAGGTAACCCAGACCCAAAAAGAGGAATATGGTATGTACTCACTCATAAGTGGATTCTAGCCATAAATAAAGGACATAGAACCTATAATTTGTGATCCTAGAGAAGCTAAATAAGAAGGTAAACCCAAAGAAAAGCATATTGTTATCTTCCTGGATATTGGAAATTGACAAAATTGCCGGGCAGGGGTTGGGAACACGGGGGTGGGGTTGAGGTGGGGATAAGGGGAGATGGGGGAGAGAAGGGAGAAAGAAAGGATGGGGAGAGCTTGAGGGAATGGGATGGTTGGGATGGAGGAGGGGGGATATGGGAGCAGGAAAGTAAATATATTAATTATGGGACCCATTTTAGGGTTGGCAAGAGACCTGACTCTAGAGGGGTTCCCAGGTCTCCAAGGAGATGTCCCCAGCTTGTTCCTTGGGCAGCAAAGGAAAGGGTGCCTGAACTCACCCTATATTATAGCCACACTGATGAATATCTTGCATATCACCATAGAACCTTCATCTGGTGATGGATGGAGATAGAGACAGAGACCCACATTGGAGCACTGGACTGAGCTCCCAAGGTCCTAATGAGGAGCTGAAGGAGGGAGAACATGAGCAAGGAAGTCAGGACCGTGAGGGGTGCGTTCACCCACTGAGACGGTGGGACAGATCTAATGGGAGATCACCAAGGCCAGCTGGAATGGGACTGATGGAGCATGTGATCAAACCAGACTCTTTGAATGTGGCTGATGGTGGAGGCTGACTGACAAGCCAAGGACAATGGTGCTGGGCTTTGATTCTACAGCATGGACAGGCTCTGTGGGAGCCTTATCAGCTTGGATGCTCACATGCCTGGACCTGGGAGGAATTGGGAGGACCTTGGACTTACCATAGTATAGGGAACACTGACTGTTCTTTGGCCTGGAGAAGGAGGGAATGGGGGTGTGGGTGGAGGGGAGGGAAGGGAAGTGGGAGGAGGGAAGGAGATGGAAATTTTTAATAAAAAAAATTTGAGCTGGGCGGTGGTGGTGCACGCCTTTAATCCCAGCACTCGGGAGGCAGAGGCAGGCGGATCTCTGTGAGTTCGAGGCCAGCCTGGTCTACAAGAGCTAGTTCCAGGACAGGCTCTAAAAAAGCTGCAGAGAAACCCTGTCTCGAAAAACCAAAAAAAAAGAAAAAAGAAAAAAAAAATTGACAGTTTCCACAAAGCTCTGCGAAGGCAAAGGAGACTCTCATTGAAACAGAAAAACTGATAGAGACTAACAATAAGTTTAAAGCTATCAAAGAGTTGGAAAAAAATTAAAACTAGCTCTTTAAAGTAAAATTCAATTAAGCAAGGAAATAACACACAAATCATTGCTTTTTAATTTTATTTTAAGGTTATATATAATTTTTGTGATATATTTATTAGAAGACTATTATACAAAAGAAATATTAATTTATCTTGACTTAATGCATAATTAAACTTCTTTTGCATAATTTTATACCATTTATTTCTATTTCTAAGAAACATTAGGACTTCAAAACAAATTTTGATGTTACTATTTGATATCTCAAAAGAATTGCTCACAAAATAATGAAATTGACTGCTCAATTGATTTATTTTACAGAAATTTTTCCACATATTGACTAGGCCACTTATTTTTTCATGGATTCACACTGGAAGCTAATTGTCCATGATTAACTGGAAAACAAAACATGCTTCCAGTTTGTCCAGTTGATCTGCTACCATGCACTAATTTTGTAGCTTCTGACTTCTCTGATGCCAATTACTTTATAAGAAAATTTTTAAGTTGTTTATCAGACATAAAGTGTTCAAATATATTTTTAAATCCTCCATTTTTCACTCATTACCTAAACCCAAAATATATCATAATACTATTAAAAACACAAGATGCGGGTCCCTTCCCAGCTTGCACCCAGAACCCCCTACCCCGCCTCATCCTCCCGTCTTTGGGGCCACAAAATCCCACAGCTCAGCCTGTTTGGGCTCCGGGGTCCTAGAATTGAGTGTACCCAGGCTGGTGGGAGGTCCCCTCCTTCATTAGCCTGCCTCCAGCAAGGCAGGCCCTTTGTTAGCTAGCTGCTTGACCTGCAAGGAGACCTGACAGTCTGCCAGAGGATCCATCATTCATTGGGGTGAGTGAGGAGTGAGTGCCTGAACCAGGCAGCTGCAAGGAGAGGGACCACCGACAATCCCCAATTCTCCCCCACCACCTGCACACTCCCTGCTTTTCCTGCAGGGGTTATTCTCTCCGGATACTGCTTCTCTCTTCTTGTCCCTTCCCAGCTTGCACCCAGAACCCCTTACCCTACCTCATCCTCCGGTCTTTGGGGCCACAAAATCCCACAGCTCAGCCTGTTTGGGCGCCGGGGTCCTGGAATTGAGTGTACCCAGGCCAGTGAGAGGTCCCCTCCTTCATAAGTCTGCCTGTAGCAAGGTAGGCCCTTTGTCAGCGAGCTGCTTGGCCTACAAGGAGACCTGACAGTCTGCCAGAGGATCCATCATTCATTGGGGTGAGTTAATTGAATTCATTGGGGGGAAATTAAGTATTAAAAGAAGACCCAAAGGGGATTATTCAGAGGAAGAAATGGGCAGGCGCCAATGCAAGAATTCCTCCAACAATTTGAAAAACTACATGAAAGCACCAGAACCCAACGAAGTTATAACAGGAGGACTTGAACACACTAATCAAGAAGAAGTAGAAAAAAATTGACTTTATGAAAGTAATAGAGTCCCTTAAACAGGAGGTGAAAAACTCCCTTAAGGAAATGGACGAGAAGAATAACAAAAAGTTTGAAGAGTTGAGTAAATCCGTAAGTGATATCCTAGGAAACCATGAAAAAACAATCAAACAGATAATGGAAACAGTGCAAGACTTGAAAATTGAAATGGAGGCAAGGAAGAAAACACAACCTGAGGGCCAGCCGGATATGGAAAATCTATGTAAACGAACAGAGACTACAGAAACAAGCATAACCAACAGAATACAAGAGATAGAAGAAAGAATCTCAGATTCTGAAGATACCATAGAGAAACACACTGATCAAAGAAAACAGCAAATCCAACAAATTCTCATCACAAAGCATTCAGGAAATCTGGGACACAATAAAAAGACCAAACCTAAGAATAATAGGCATAGAAGAAGGAGAAGAAATACAGCTCAATGGTGCAGAAAATATATTTAATAAAATTATAGAAGAAAACTTCCCAAACCTAAAGAAAGATATTCCTATTAAGGTTCAAGAAGCTTACAGAACACCAAATAGACTGGATCACAAAAAAAACATCCCCTCGCCATATTATAATCAAAACCCAAAACATACAGAATAAAGAAAGAATATTAAGAGCTGCAAAGGAAAAAGGTCAAGTAACATATAAAGATAAACCTATCAGACTAACACCTGACTTCTCTATGGAAACCATGAAAGCCAGAAGGTCCTGGATAGATGTTTTGCAGAAACTAAGAGACCATGGATGCAAGCCCAGATTACTATACCCAGCCAAGCTTTCATTCACTATAAATGGAGAAAACAAAATATTCCAAGATAAAAACAAATTTAAACAATACATAGCCACAAATCCAGCCTTACAGAAAGTAATAGAAGGAAATTCACAAACAAAGGAGTCCAGCATTGCCCAAAGTAAATCAGACATCTAGCGACCCTTCACCAGCACATCGCAAAGAAAGGAAACACAGAATCTCTACTACCAAATAAAAAATGACAACCGGAGTTAACATCCACTGGTCATTAAAATCGTTTAATATCAATGGACTCAATTCACCTATAAAAAGGCACAGGCTAAGAGATTGGATACGAAAACAGGATCCAACATTTTGCTGTTTACAAGATACACACCTCAACCACAAAGACAGACATCTACTCAGAGTAAAGTATTGGGAAAAGGTTTATCAAGCAAATGGACCTAAGAAACAAGCCGGTGTAGCCATACTAATTGCTAACAAAGTTGACTTCAAACTAAAATCAATCAGAAGAGATGGAAAGGGACACTTTATACTCATTACAGGAAAAATCTATCAGAATGAAGTCTCAATCCTGAATATCTATGCCCCTAATACAAAAGCACCCACTTATATAAAAGAAACATTACTAGAACTGAAGGCAGCCATCAAACCAAACACACTGATAGTGGGAGACTTCAACACTCCTCTTTCAAAAATGGACAGGTCAATTCGACAGAAACCTAACAGAGAATTAAGAGACTTAATAGAGGTAATGAACCAAATGGACTTAACAGACATCTATAGAACATTCCACCCAAACAGGAAAGAATATACCTTCTTCTCTGCGCCTCATGGAACCTTTTCGAAAATTGACTACATACTTGGTAACAAAGCAAACTTCCACAGTTACAAAAACGTATTAGTAACCACCTGCATCTTATCGGATCACCATGGATTAAAATTAGAATTCAACAACAATGCTACACCCAGAAAGCCTACAAACTCATGGAACCTGAACAGTCAACTACTGAACCACAGCTGGGTCAAGGAAGAAATAAAGAAAGAAATTAAAGTCTTTCTTGAATTTAATGAAAATAAAGTCAAAACATACTCAAACTTATGGGACACTATGAAAGCAGTGCTAAGAGGAAAATTCATAGCACTAAGTGCCAACTTAAAAAAAAAACGGAGAAAGCACTCATTGGAGACTTAACAGCACACCTGAAAATTTTAGAAAAGAAAGAAGCAGACTCACCTAGGAGGAGTAAAAGACTGGAAATTATCAAACTGAGGGCAGAAATCAAGAAAATAGAAACACAGAAAACAATCCAAAGAATCAATGAAACAAAAAGCTGGTTCTTGGAGAAAATCAACAAGATTGACAAACCCCTAGCCAAACTAATCAAACGGCAGAGAGAGAACACACAAATTAATAAGATCAGAAATGAAAAAGGGGACATAACCACAGACACAGAGGAAATTCAGAGAATCATTAGATCTTACTACAAAAGCCTGTATGCCACAAAACTGGAAAATGTAAAAGAAATGGACACTTTTTTAGACAAGTACCATATACCAAAGTTAAACCAGGACCAGGTAAATGCTCTAAATAGTCCTGTTTGTCACGAAGAATTAGAAACTGTTATCAGAAACCTCCCTACCAAAAAGAGCCCAGGACCTGATGGGTTCAATGCAGAATTCTACCAGAACTTCCAAGAAGACCTAATACCTATACTCCTTAAGGTATTTCATAATATAGAAACAGAACAGTCATTGCCAAATTCCTTTTATGAAGCTACAATTACCCTGATACCTAAACCACACAAAGACTCAACCAAGAAAGAGAACTACAGGCCAATCTCACTGATGAACATCGATGCAAAAATTCTCAATAAAATACTGGCAAACAGAATCCAAGAACACATTAGAAAAATTATCCACTATGATCAAGTAGGCTTCATCCCAGAGATGCAGGGCTGGTTCAACATATGAAAATCTATCAATGTAATCCATCATATAAATAAACTGAAGGATAAAAACCATATGATCATCTCATTAGATGCAGAAAAAGCATTTGACAAAATTCAGCACCCCTTTATGATAAAGGTCTTGGAGAGATTAGAGATACAGGGGTCATTCCTAAATATAATAAAGGCTATTTACAGCAAGCCAACAGCTAACATCAAATTAAATGGAGAGAAACTCAAGGCCATCCCACTAAATTCACGAACGCGACAAGGCTGTCCACTCTCTTCTTATCTCTTCAATATAGTACTTGAAGTTCTAGCAATAGCAATAAGACAAAACAAGGGAATCAAGGGGATTCGAATTGGAAAGGAAGAAGTTAAACTTTCATTATTTGCTGATGATATGATAGTGTACATAAGCGACCCGAAAAACTCCACCAAAGAACTCCTACAGCTGATAAACTCCTTTAGTAGCGTGGCAGGATACAAGATCAACTCCAAAAAATCAGTCGCCCTCCTATATACAAAGGATAAGGAAGCAGAGAAAAAAACCAGAGAAGTGTCACCATTCACGATAGCCACAAATAGCATAAAATATCTTGGGGTAACTCTAACCAAGGAAGTGAAAGACCTATATGACAAGAACTTTAAGTCTTTGAAGAAAAAAATTGAAGAGGACACCAGAAAATGGAAGGATGTCCCTTGCTCTTGGATTGGGAGGATCAACATAGTAAAAATGGCAATACTACCAAAGGCAATCTATAGATTTAATGCAATCCCCTTAAAGATCCCATCAAAATTCTTCACAGATATTGAGAGGACAATAATCACCTTTATATGGAAGAACAAGAAACCCAGGATAGCCAAAACAATCTTATACAATAAAGGAACTTCTGGAGGCATTACCATCCCTGACTTCAAACTCTATTACAGAGCTACAGTATTGAAAACAGCTTGGTATTGGCATAAAAATAGAGAAGTCGACCAATGGAATCGAATAGAAGACCCAGATCTTAACCCACAAATCTATGAACACCTGATTTTTGATAAAGGAGCTAAAAGCACACAATGGAAGAAAGAAAGCATCTTCAACAAATGGTGCTGGCATAACTGAATGTCAACCTGTAGAAGATTGAAAGTAGATCCATGTCTATCACCATGCACAAAACTCAAGTCCAAATGGATTAAAGACCTCAATATCAATCTGAACACACTGAACCTGTTAGAGGAGAAAGTGGGAAGTACTCTACAACATTTGGGCACAGGAGACCGCTTCCTACGTATAGCCCCAGCAGCACAGACATTAAGGGCAACATTGAATAAATGGGACCTCCTGAAGCTGAGCAGCCTACTGACTGTGAAAAGATTTTCACCAACCCCGCAACAGACAAAGGTCTGATCTCCAAAATATATAAGGAACTCAAGAGACTAGACTTTAAAATGCTAATTAACCCAATTAAAAAATGGGGCACCGAACTGAACAGAGAATTCTCAACAGAAGAAGTTCTAATGGCCAAAAGACACTTAAGGGCATGCTCAACCTCCTTAGCAATCAGGGAAATGCAAATCAAAACAACGTTGAGATACCTTCTTACACCTGTCAGAATGGCTAAAATCAAAAACACCAATGATAGCCTTTGCTGGAGAGGATATGGAGTAAGGGGTACACTCATCCATTTCTGGGGGGAATGCAAACTTGTGCAACCGCTTTGGAAAGCAGTGTGGAGGTTTCTCAGGAAATTTGGGATCAACCTACCCCAGGACCCAGCAATCCCACTCTTGAGAATTTACCCAAGAGATGCCCAATCATACTACAAAAGCATTAGCTCAACTATGTTTATAGCAGCATTATTTGTAATAGCCAGAACCTGGAAACAACCTAGATGCCCTTCAGTGGAAGAATGGATGAAGAAAGTGTGGAATATATACATATTAGAGTACTACTCGGCAGTAAAAAACAATGACATCTTGAATTTTGCATGAAAATGGATGGAAATAGAAAACACCATCCTGAGTGAGGTAACCCAGGCCCAAAAAGATGAACATGGGATGTACTCACTCATAATTGGTTTCTAGCCATAAATAAAGGACATCGAGCCTATAATTCGTAAAAAATCCTAGAGAAGCTATATAAGAAGGTGAACCCAAAGAAAAACATATAGTTATCCTCCTGGTTATTTGAAGTAGACAAGATTGCTGGACAAAAAATGGGAACATGGGGGTGGAGTGGGATGGTGGGATGGGGGGGAGGTGGAGAGAAAAGTGTGAAGTGGAGGATGGGAAGAGCTTGGGGGAATAGGATGGTTGGGGTATAGGAAGTGAGGATATGGGAATAAGGAACTATATATCTTAGTTAAGGGAGCCATTCTAGGGTTGGCAGAGTCTTGACTCTAGAGGGGTTCCCAGGTGTCCAGGAAGACGACCCCAGCTAGTTCCTAGGGCAGCTGAGGAGAGGGTGCCAGAAATGTCCAGATCCTATTGTCATACTCATGAATATCTTGCATATCACCATAGAACCTTCACCTGGCATTGGATGGAGAAAATGACAGAGCCCCAAATAGGAGCACCAGACTGAGCTCTCAAGGTCCTGATGAGGAGCAAAAGGAGGGAGATCATGAGCAAGGAAGCCAGGATCCCGAGGAGTGCTTTTACCCATTGAGACGGTGGAACAGATCTAACTGGAGACCACCAAGTCCAGTCGGAATGGGACTGATGGAACAGGGGACCAAACCGGACTCTCTGAATGTGGCTGACGGTGGAGGAGGACTGAGAAACCAAGGACAATGGCAATGAACATGAACTCTACAGCATGGACGGGCTCACTGTGAGCCTTGTCAGTTTGGTTGCTCACCTTCCTGGACTTAGGGGGAGCTGGGAGGACCTTGGACTTAACATAGTGAAGGGAACCCTGATGGCTCTTTGTCTTTGGAGAGGGGTGGAGTGAGGGTATGGGTGGAAGGGAGGGGAGGGAAGGGGGAGGAGATGGAAATCTTGAATAAAAAAATGAGAAAAAAAAAAGACTAAGCAAATTCAAAAAAAAAAAAAACCCACAAGATGCGGATGCCAGATAAATTAGTCCCAACATAACTGACTTCTGGATGTTATAAAATACAGATGTGTTATGAAAAATATTTGTAGTTATATCTTATTATAATCAGAAAAATATGGTAGGAAAACTGGTCATATTTATGTTGAGCACAAATGTATACAGTTCACTTATTTCTTAATTAGTGATTTCCAGATACTTACATACAATTGTCATTAGTGAAGAAGGAGTCTGTGAATTATTTCAAATCCAAGTCTTCAGCTGAATTATTTTCTCTAGTCTTCAACAAAGATAAAGAGAAAGACAAGAATCAAAGTGCACAGCACATTCAGAGGGAAAAATAAATGAAAGGCAGGGAGGAAAAGAAAGACTCAAAGAGATTGTGAGCATGGCTCAAGGCAGAAGATAGGTTTATCTCTAACTCAGTTTTTGTGTTTATAAAGGATGCCCTGGACCTGATTTACCTCCTTGTTTTCACTGCATTCATACTATTCCATGCACAGGCTTCTTATGGGATCTTCCCTACATTAAGTGCTAGCATATTAGAATATATTATATGAGTCTATTGAGACTCATTCAAGGATGTCAATTCCTGAATTCCTGTTGATAGCTTCAATAAAGCAGTCAAAATCAAGCTGTTCTGAGATGACAGAATGGTAAATTCAGTGAGCTTACAATTTAAAATTCAAAATGGATTCTACACTTGGCAAAGATAAATAATGGCCTGCATAAGACAAACCAAAGAATGCAAGTATAGGTTAAGTAAGAGCTGACTGAACAAGCAAATAGATGTAAGACGTGGGGAGGAGAGGAGATGAGGAGGGATGGCATGAAAGGGGAGAGGAAGGGAGTTAATTATTTCATTCACAGTAAACAAACTAGGTTTAATAAAAAATAAACACAAGCATCTACACCAACTTGGAGGTCAGTTTGCCTTCCTATTTTCCATTGGACAGTTCCTCATTCAAATCCTAGGTTTCCCTCAGCCACCTAATTTTCAAAAGATAAACTCAAGCTAGAAAATATTAATAAAAATTAAACAGATGGATCCAAACATTATGAGGAAGCTCTTAAGACTTGCCAAAATCATTATGGAGTCCTGTGGTGGGTGATACTATGGTTTTTTTTATGATTTTCTAAGCAGTAAATGTGAATTTTTGCAAAATATTATTTTAAGTGATATCATCAGATTTTCCTGTGACATCTGTAGTGCTGAGTAACAGCATTACAGGAATGTCATTCCTGACTAGAAATACCCCAAGAAGTAGGACATTTAAACTAAACAATGAAATGCCTTAAAGAATGTGTAGGCAAATAAAATTTGATGAGAAAACACGTTACTAAAAGCTGTGAATTTGAAACATAAACCAATGAAAACACAGAGATAAGCTGAGGGACCAGAGTTTAATCTTGATATCAACAAAAGATAAACATACATAAACATACCACACACCATACACACCACATATGTGTCCTACACACACACTCCCTTACATACACCCATGAGTACCCACATAAACCAGCATGAGAATAAACAGTTCAATTTGGAAATAAAACTTGTGTCTTCCATAAAAATGACAAAGGTTTTTATATGTGGAAACTCAAAAGAATGAAAGAGATGGAACTGCTAAAAAATATTTTTATTTTTATGTAATAATTGCCAAAATTCATAAAACATCAGTTCACATTACTTGGCCCTCAACAGTCCCCAAGGCATGAGACCAAATGAACAAAGAAAATATACCCAATCATATAGTCACCTGAGGGAGGAGAAGAATAAAGAAAAGGAAAGAAGGACAAGGAGAAGAGAAAGAGGAGGTAAGGAGAATTCATACTAAGACACTGGAGCTATAAACTATAATAGAATCCTAAAGTGGGGAATAAATAAAAGATAGTCAAGCTGGAGAAGACAAGGAGGAAATAAAAATTTGAGGTCATTTTTGCAACTATAGAGCTCTACTTCAGCATTATGCCTTGTGATTATCGTCTATTATAGCTAAATTAGCAAAATTTACTCAATGCATTCTATTCACTATCCATGGTAGTCTTCCCTGTCCTACCCAAGGTGAGGCAAGCCATCCACCCATTGCCTGGAACTATGGGTAGTATTAACTTTTATATCTACTGTGCTCTCTAAAGAGAATATAAGTATCATAAGGAATTCTATTATGTTTTCTCTTTTCTCTCTCTTATACTGATATAACCTGTCCACTTCTCACTTATCACCAAAGACACACACACACACACACAAACATAACTCATTTTAAGAGAAATAACTGGTCACAAAATTGTGGAATGATTTTACTCAACTGCTGTATTATTAGTTAGACTCAGGGCTTACTTAAACTCATTTTCTTCTCAAAAATCCTTAACAATAACAAATAATCTCAGAAGAATCTTCCTTAATTCAATTTATCAATTACTTTTGTTCTTTGTCATTTGAATGCTAATGTTAGTTGGAACACAAACTTTGAATATTTTTTTAAGTTTGCTTATTTGTTGTCTTTCTTTTTAGGGAAGAGCAAGAGGGGTCCTCTCCCCCACTAATCAGAAATTATGGAATTGAATTTGCAACATTAATGGAAATCACAGGAATTAGTATATCTAGAGTATGATAGATGACCATTTCCCTGAGAAACCATCTTTGCAATCACATTAACTCCCTTTAGACTTGCTTGTGGATTTGGCCAGTTTTTCTCCCAGAAATTGATCATTTTCTCCAGTTCTGGCCCTTCAACATAGAGTTTTAAAATTGTCAGTGATTTTTTTATTCTCACTTCATCTCACTTTACGTTACCAGTATCTGCATCTGTTCCTTTGGTGTATTTATTGGGTCAAATTCCACATCTCACATCCTTCAAAAACTCAGAGGATGCACTTCAAAAAAAAAAAAAAGAAAAAAAAGAGATGCCCATGCTGTGCCATTTAGAGAAAAGATAAATGTTATTAACTTTGCAAGCAACATAAAAACTGCCAAACTGCTAAACTCAAATTAAGAATACAATATCTATTTAACTGTTAAGAAGGGAAAATAAATCTGTTCAACTTTCATATTTGAGAGTGTAAAGGTAAAGTCACAGGGTGTGGTGAGCACTTGATTAATATAGGGGAGGAATCATGTTATGGAGCCAGTAAGTAACATAAGGAAGTCAGAAGAGAGGTAGGGAGGGAAGAAAGATGGAGAGAAAGGGAGGGAGAGAGATAGATCTCCAATGTCCTGGAATTTTCCACTGTAATCCTTTTCCTCCTTTTTTTCTAGGTATCACATTTCTGCCAATGAAAAATTGGCATCTTATTCTTATTCTGTGTAAGAGATTTAAGACACAATTCATTCTAATTCAAGTAAACATTTGGAAGTTGAAACTAATCTCCTGACAGTTCTTAATTAAATTAATGTTTGTCAAACCCAGAGGATGCCAAGTGTCAGTACTGTGTCTATTATAACAACAAGGTTACATAATTAGCATATTTTATAACCTAAGCTTCCTAGAAAAATGTTGGCAGTGAACAAAATGTTGATAAGCATTACACCAGCATCTTAGAACTTATTACCATATTTTTCTGTGTATTTTATTATACTGTCTTATTTTGTATTGAGAGGTAGCTTCATTGAGAATATTTACATTTTTGGATTAAGAGTAAAATTAATATTATCCTGAGACATCTCATCGCCTTTCTCAATGCTAGAAGAGTTTGTGCTGTTATCTGAGGTTGATTGTTTTTCTTCTGTGAAACCCAAATTAAAAGCATGTCATGTTTCAGGTCATCAGCCTTTTCTACAGTTAATATCTCAGATGAAAATCCTAAAACGTTAGAAAGTTACACCCAGAGCCCAGTGTTTCCAGAATGCAGATTTCCTAGCAAAATTTTGATGTATGTTACCAAATTCCAAGCTGAGATCTCAAGATAAAACCCTAAATCACTCACCAAATACTAGTTTCAGTAAGAGGAGCCGTTACCTATACACAGTCATGATCATAAATAGCATAACATGCACAGAATATCTTTTTGTTAAATGTGAACAAGAACATTAGTGAGATAAATATAATCTATTTCTGCCTAAGATGTATAACTGAAATACTTAAATGTACATACACGCATAGGCAGTTAAAAATCTTAGCCCACTTATGTACATACATATGTATGTACAAATATGTGTACCAGTGTATATTTTATGTATATTATGGTCATCTTTATACACATATGTACCTATCAACAATCTGTGCTTATGGTTCAATTTTGATTGTGCTCTTTGCTTATCTCTTTCATCTAAATTTTATAATTTGTTGGCCTATAGTTATTAAAAAGAACCAACTAATTTTGTTAAATATTTTTATTGTCAATTTGATATAAACTGAAGTCACCTATGAAGAATCAACCTCAATTGAATCATCTAGATTAGACTGACCTATAAGCTTGTTAGAAGGAATTGGCCTCACTGCTGATGAAGGGAGTATCCAGTCTACTGTGAGTGGGTCTGTCTGTAGGAAGGTAATCTTGGGCTGTACAAGAAAAGTAGCTGAACGTCGGTCTGGAAACAGACTAGAAAGGCAGCCACAATCCAGTGTTCCTTCATGTTCCTGACTTCAGGTTCCTGCCCTGAATTCTTGACCTGACTTCCCTCAGTGAACAACTGACCTAAAAGTGTAAACTGAAATATCTCCCTCTCCTACAAGATAGTTTTGTTCAAAGTGATTTAGTACAACAAAATAATAAATATAATTTTAATAACATGTTATAATTATGTGGTATGTAAGTCTTCTTTACCTCATCTAATCATTTTTGCCTTGTCTAGAGGAAAGTATTTTAGTTAACCTTGTTAATTTTCTAAGTCTCTTTTCGTTTGTTTCTGCTTTGATATTTGTTATATCATTCCTTGTGATAGTCTTGGGTTCCCTTAACCTTTCTGTTCTAAATCAATGAGGTTCCTTGTTTGGTTCATTATCTGAAATCCCTTCAGTTAAAAGTATAGGTACTTATAACACAGCTCCTTCTTTGCGTACTCATGTTATATCCTAATATTTTTATATCGTGTTTTTATGTCTGTCTGTACAAAGAAATTATTTTTAATTCTATTTTTACTTAATAACCATTTCATTTGCTTGATTATCATTCTCTGCATACTTTTCACAAATAATTATATATTATGCTATTTAACTCCCTATGTGTATTCTCTTAATTCTCACTGATATTTCCTTATCATCATCTTGAGCTCTTTACTGACTCCTGTTGATCTCCTCCTCTGTGATCTGTTGTAGACAGTTACTGGACACAAGAGTTAACCTTGATAGTTCCTATAGCTTACTCAATCATGTTGGTTTGATGTGCCTGGCGAACATGTCAGGAAACACGTGAGAATTTATTTACTCTAGTGGCCCAGCCAGAACTGTACAGACCCTGTGTACCTGGGGAGCTATTGTGTAGCCACTTTTTGAGTGAAAGCAGCAGGAAGGTTGAGGATGGTAAGCACTTCCTACATAGTGACTTAAGGAGGGGTTATGATGAGCATATACTAGGTTCAACTGAAGGAATAGGCAAGGGTGTACCAGTCATAACCCATGGCAATGGGAATCATCAGGACTGGGTTGTTTCTTTTCAAATACATAGACTTTACTAAACAAAAATCCATGTACACTGTCCCATTAGAAAAGAAGAGTTAAAATTCTCAGTTCGGAACCAGGCACAGGGTTGGAAGTCTATAATCCCAGCTACACAAGTCACTAAGGTAGGAGAAACACAATTTTTAAGACAACATGAAGAGATAGGAAGACCACATTTAAAAGGGAAAGACCCCAGCTTTCTTCCTTTCAGCAGTATGATCTTGGTCAAACTACAAAGCTTCTTTCAGGGAAAGCTATCCATCTGTGAAATTCAAGTTGTGTTTAAGAATTAATCACATAGAGCTGACTTCCTGAGCAAAAAACTACAACACAGAAAGTTCTCATTGAGAAACATTATTTTCCTTTGGCTTAAAGTTAGACCACTATCTTTCAAAGTTATGGTGGAATCACTAAAAATGCACACGAATGAATTGTAAAATGTCATAAAAATAAATAGAAACATTCATTTTTATTGTGGGGAGGGCAGTTCAGCCATCAGACAAGAATACAGTGACCTTATAAACACCCATGGAATGATTTGACATTATCAGGAACTGAAGTGAAGTCATTATCTTGTCTCCATTGCTTTTAGAGCTTGGATCTTAACCTTGGAAAAGTTATTCAAGTCACCAGCTGCACAAATCAGAGAGATTATAAAAGGAGATGATAAAAATATGATCAAATGGGCAGTTAATGAGGCCATGTTTCAGGAATCTTTGAACTTTTAGATGAAAAATGGTTCATGGCCACATGTACATTAAAGTTACATATACATATATAATCAATGAGATGATATGAAAATATTTTTCTAGGCCAACCAATGCAGGGAGAGATAAAATAATTTTATTTTTCACAAAACTTGACTCTTTCATAGGGAAAATACTTTGAATTTTCTAGTTTGACACAGTACTTTGGTAAATTCTACCATATGCAATCATGCATAGTACCTACCAATTGATAACTTAATAACTTACATTAATTGTTACTTTATATGTATGGATGTTTGCCTTCATGTACATCTTTGCAATGCTAACATAATTCAGAAGATATTTCTGAATCTCTTGGAATTGCATTTAAAGATGGATGTGAACCTGCCATATAAGTGCTAAAAATTGAACTGGAGTCTTATAGCAAAAGATTAAGGGCTCTTAAATGCTGAGCTACCATTCCAGCTACATAATTAATCATTTTTCCTAAATGAATTGACACTATGAAAATACAAGTAATAGTATCTATAATATAAGGAAATTTGTCCAAAAACCTTACAGAGTTAGTTCATTGTAACTTAGATTTTTTATGTAGTACTTGGATACTTGACTCTCTCTCTCTCTCTCTCTCTCTCTCTCTCTCTCTCTCTCTCTCTCTAGTGTGTCTGTCTGTCTGTCTGTCTGTATGTTTCTCATATATACAACACACACATGAGAAAGAGAGAGAGAAAGAGAGAGAGAGAGAGAAAGAGAGAGAGAGAGAGTCTTCCTGTGTGTCTTTGTCCAATATGTATAGTGGCTATAAAACAACCTTAAGCTTGTTCCTCAGAAATTCTCCTCCGGATTCTCTGAAATAGCATCTTTCTGGATCAGCTGGGCTTGCTGGATACTCAGCAGTCCTGATCCTCCTATCACTACTCATCCTTTATATAATGTGGGCTCTGAAGATCAAAATCAAGTCTACATTTCTTCAAGTCCAGCTTTTTTCTGAGACCTATCTTTTCTGCCCTTGAGAAGTGACATTTGTAGGAAGAAGGTGTTTGATCTTGGTCAGACTTAAGCCATCTTTCCTAAGGAACAATCTTTGGAGGGCACTCAACAATGAAAGGAGTTGGGAAATCTGGATGTCTCTTTGTGGAACTAGACTGGTCAAGGGAGTTCTGAAAGCCATGGGTAAGACTAGTAACATGAGCTTGGTGTCCAGATATAAAATTAGGTGTCAAAGCAAGGTGATCATAAGGATGAGTAAATGTCTTCATTTTATCTCATGCTTCAGGCAGTAACCCTTGGAGGACAGTAGAGACTCCTGATCATAATATCTGAAGTCTTTATTGGCTTCTGCTAAAGCCATGTCTTCTTTCTCCATAGAGGTCTACAGCACTTTCTAGATTGTTATAAAAGACATGAACATATTTTTGTATGGGGGATTAGAAAATTATTCTGGTGGTCACTCCTCCTTCTACATGTTTCTTTTTA
This sequence comes from Arvicola amphibius, assembly GCF_903992535.2. Lineage (NCBI taxonomy): Eukaryota > Metazoa > Chordata > Mammalia > Rodentia > Cricetidae > Arvicola > Arvicola amphibius. Next base: position 97,782,896 of record NC_052047.1, read on the forward strand.
CTCAAATTTCTTCATGTTTTTCATTTTTGTTAGCTTGTCATAATTACTATCAGATTGATATGTATAGCAGTCTTGTTTTCCAAACTTTCAGGAATCTGGGTTTCATAGATTTTCTGTGATTTATAATATGTTGACATTATCAACTACACTTACATTTCAAAGTTTTTGAAAATAATATTTTTTGTTTTCACTGTCATCCCTTCAATTCTTGACTTCTTGTGTATTTAGTATATATTATAATTTAGCTTATCAGCTACTTTCCCATTACTTTTTTGTGACTATAAAAATAAAAAAAATAGTTCTGATTTAATGAGGCAGTAGATATTTGTTAGGTAAAATGTTGCAGTGTATTTTCAGAAAGTCTTAGTTATGTTTGTAGTTTAGAATTCACAAATATAGGCTTCTCCTTTCTCAGGTATTGTGTTATTATCATGTACATTTATTGCAATTCACACTGAAGTCCCTAGAATATATTTTGCTTTGCTAGACACTCTTTGTCTTTCCCCTATTTTCTTACATTTACATTAACATCTGAAGTACTTGACTTAACCTGGATTCTCATTTTTCATTGTCTAATGGAAGGATTTGTATACATCAGATTATGAATCATTCCCATTTACATTTCTTTTTGTTTTTAGTTATTAACCCCTGACTCCTTATATGTATTGCCACAGCACTGCTATTGCGTACAGACTTTCTAAATACAGAGAAATACTTAAATCCTCTTTCGAAAGGAAGGGACAGCCTTCTGTACATTGTTATTTGTGAAGGATTCATTTGCTGAGGTTGTTGCTTTTTGAATGCTGTGTGTTCTAGGTCACACACAGCAATTTCGGATTGCTGAGAAATCCCTTCCCAGCACTTCGACTGTCTATCACAGTTGTCCAGATCAGTTACAAGGCTAGAGAGTTGAATCCATGGGTAGTAGTAGGTACTACTTTTGGAGAGGATCCAGATCCCAAAACCTACTTTGAGAGAGTTACAACTGCCTGTGACTCCAGGTCCAGGAGATCCAGTGTCTCTGACCTCGTGTACCTTCATTCACATTCACAAACCCACACACAGACCAACATCCCTATATACCTAATAACAATAAAATGAATCTTATTAATGTAAAGAGCACAATGCAGTCACAACCCACAGTCATTTTACTCTGTTTTTGCCTAATTGCATTATGAGTGTGGTTTATGTGCTGCTGGTTGTCATACTTAATATGACAATCCTTAATATAATTGTTGATGCTTACAAAATGCACTTGTGCAAATGTGATTACCAATGTCTTTTCATGACTTTTAGACTTATCCAATACATCTCTTCTAAAATCAATTTTAAAAAATCTCTTGAAGACCAAAATTTTGACAAGCTTGGGTCTGAATCATAGAGATTAAGAGGTCCAGCCTGCTTGAGCTATCTAGTGAGTTTAAGGGTAGCCCTAGATAAATGAACCCAGGTTAGTAAAGCCTGTGGGTTTTATGGTGATGTCCTTTACCCCTCTTTCTCCTACAATCCTTTCCTTTCTTAAGCAAGGTGCCCTGTGCTTGTCCTAATGTTTGACTGTGAGTTCCTACATCTGTTTTTAACAGTTGCTCTGTAAATTCTTTTGGTTGACTATTGAGTTAGGCACCAGTCTGTAGGTATAGCAGAATATCATTAGGAATAATTTATACTGACCTTTTTCCTGTGAGTATTTCAATTTAGTTGCAGTTCCAATAATGTAGAAGTGAAGGAAAAAGAACTGAGGCAGGATATCAGAGAGAAAATGCAAAGTGTCCTGAGTTCCATGTCGACCAGTGGTGACTCCATCCGAGGGATTTCTTTCAGAGAAACCAGACAACTACAGAAGTAATCCTGTAGTAACGTCCCATTAAGCACCCAGTTAATGACTGTTCTTGTAGAGCATTCACTTCAACTTTTAATTTTCTAGTTTAACAATTTCACATAAAACCTAATAAATGAATTATACAATTGAGGGTATGGTGGGGATGTAAGTATTAATACACCCACAAATTTACTTGGTATTGCTGTTTTTTTCTTTTAAAAATTGATTTTATTGAGTTATATATTTTTTTCCACTTCCTTCCCTTGCTCTTCTATTTCCTTCTGCCCTTTCCCATGATCCTCATGCTCCCAATTTACTCAAGAGATCTTGTCTTTTTCTACTTCCCATGTAGATTAGAAGACTGTTAACAGGAAGTAAACTTGAATTGTGTAGTATGTAATGTTGATGAGCATTTATTTGGCTTAAAAAAGTAGTGTCTCTGAGAGATGAAACGTAGTGCTGACCATGGCCTTGAACAGGCTTTAGTGTAGGTGACAGAATGGACACAGGTTGAGGTAAAATTCAACTGGTTGTTTTCACAAATACTTCATGGGAACTTTTCTCCTGGTTATATTCATTTATGTCAATGTTTTTATGGTGAAATTGTACTTTTAGCAGGTCTGAGAGTCAGATTCATGACCTATTGCATGATTTGAAACTATTGTACTACTGAGATATGCTTGCAGTTCAGATTCATTAAGGATGTTGGCACTAAAGGGCATCTACAAAGGAAATGATAAACTTTACCCATGGGAGTTTGGTTTCTTTTTTTTTTAATTGATTTTTATTGAGATCTACATTTTTCTCTGCTCCCCTTCCTGGATCTCCCCTCATCTTCAACCCTCTCCCAAGGTCCAAATGCTCCCAGTTTACTCAGGAGATATTGTCTTTTTCTACTTTTCATGTAGATTAGATCTATGTAAGTCCTCTTAGGATACTCACTGTTTTCTAGCTTTTCTGGGATTGTGATTTGTGGTTTGGTTTTCTTTGTTTTATGTTTTAAAACTACTTATGAGTGAGAATATGTGATAATTGTCTTTCTGAGTTTGGGTTACCTCACTCCATTTTCTAGCTCCATCCATTTGCCTGCAAAATTCAAGATGCCGTTATTTTTTTCTGCTATGTAGTACTCCACTGTGTAAGTTTACCACATTTTCTTCAGTCAAGGGGCATTTAGGTTGTTTGCAGGTTCTGGCTGTGACAAACAATGCTGCTATGAACATAGTCGAGCACATGTTCTTGTGGCACGATTGAACATCCTTTGGATATGTACCCAAAAGTGGTATTGCTGGGTCTTGAAATAGGTTGTTTCCTAATTTTCTGAGAAATCGCCACACTGACATCCAAAGGGACTATACCAACTTGTATTCCCACCAACAATGCAGAAGTATTCCCTTTTCCCCTCAACCACTCCAGCATAAGTTGTCATCAATGTTTTTGATCTTGGACATTCTTACAGGTATAAGATGGAATCTCGGAGTTGTTTTGATTTACATTTCTACAAGTATCATCTGTCCCAATTTTCAAGTTATCCGCCCAATGAAGAATACATCCTGTGTTCCTCGGTAATTTGGAGGTACAAAATAAAGATACATAGCAAGGAGCATGAATTTCAGTATGTTAGCAAACTGACTGACACAAGGTAAAGGAAGAAGGGGAAAAGAATGAGGGGAAGGAATAAAGAAGGAAAGATAAAGGACAGAATAGAGAAAGAGAATAAGTATGTGAGAGAAATGGCAAAAGTGGTAAAGAGGGAGAAAAAAAACCCTGAGTTTCAGCATTGGTTCCAATTGTTTTCTGTGGCATTTCCTCTCATCAAAGACAATTCTAGCCCTGGAGTGACTGGCACATAGCTTTTTCTGTTCCAAAGTGTCTCAATATTAACTTCCAAGAATCTACAGAAAGCAAGAAACTCAAAGCCCAGGGACAAATCTGTCCACATGGGATTTAATGGGTGTCTAAGAAGTTAGTAAAAATTTTATATATTTATTTAAACAAATTTTTAAATTATCATTTACAGTATGGCTTTCAAAAATATATATGGAAAGCATTCAAAAGTCATTTTCATCTTAATATTACCTGGTCAAATGTTTTGGATATGCTCCAATGAATCCTGCCCACTGTGGTGCAGTTCAACAGTGACTGAGATCACACAATGACACAGGTTTTTTTGGCCTTCCATGAGATTACCCTTTCTTCACACCCCAGTGGACAGGGACTCCCACCATCTCTAGTGCTAACAAATAGCACAGGTATAAGGGGTTTAACAAAGCCCCAATCCCAGATGATATTTCAGAAATGACTATTGGTACTGATAGCGTGCGTTTGATTGCACCTGAGACAATATGAGAACTGAGTCTATGCTGAACTTCAAGAGTCTTACTCTTGTTCTCTCTCCTTCTGCTCCTCATCAGGACCTTGGGAGCTCAGTCCGGTGCTCCAAGGTGGGGCTCTGTCATTTTCTTCATCTATCGTCAGGTGGAGGTTCTATGGTGATATGCAAGAAATTCATCAGTATGGCTATAGGAACTGGCCTTTTCAGGCTCCCTCTCCTCAGCTGCCCAAGGAACTAACTGGGGGCGTCTCCCTGGAAACCTGGGAACCCCTCTAGGGTCAAGTCTCTTGACAACCCTCAGGTAGCTCCTTAAATTCAGATATATGCTTCCCTGCTCTCATATCCACCCTTCCTATATCCCAAGCACCCCATTCCTCCGAGCTCCCCCCGCTCTCCCCTTCACACTTTTCTCTCCCCATCTTCCCTTGGCCCAGTCTTGCCCAACCCTCAAGTTCCCAATTTTGCCTGGCGATCGTGTCTACTTCCAATATCCAGGAGGATTACTATATCTTTTTTGGGAGTTCACCTTCTTATTATCTTCTCAAGGATCCCAAACTTATAGGCTCGATGTCCTTTAATCATGGCTAGAAACCGAATATGAGTGAGTACATCCCATGTTCATCTTTATGGGTCTGGGTTACCTCACTCAGAATAGTGTTTTCTATTTCCATCCATTTGCCTGCAAAATTCAAGATGTCATTGTTTTTTACCGCTGAGTAGTATTCTAGCATGTATATATTCCACAGTTTCTTCATCCATTCTTCCACTGAAGGGCATCTAGGCTGTCTCCAGGATCTGGCTATTACAAATAATGCTGCTATGAACATAGATGAGCATATGCTTTTGTTGTATGATTGGGCATCTCTTGGGTAGATTCCCAATAGTGGAATTGCTGGGTCCTGGGGTAGGTTGATCCCGAATTTCCTGAGAAACCGCCACACTGCTTTCCAAAGTGGTTGCACAAGTTTGCATTCCCACCAGCAATGGATGAGTGTGCCCCTTACCCCACAACCTCTCCAGCAAAGGTTATTATTGGTGTTTTGGATTTTAGACAGCTGGCGACAGATGGGGAAGGTGACTGAGCCCCACATTGGAGCACTGGACTGAGCTCCCAAGGTCCCGATGAGGAGCAGAAGGAGCGAGAACATGAGGGAGAAAGTCAGGAACGAGAGGGGTGCGTTCACTCATGGAGACGGTGGGACAGAACTAATGGGAGATCACCAACTCCAGTTGGAATGGGACTGATGGATCATGCGACCAAACCCGTCTCTCTGAGTGTGGCCAACAGCGGGGGCTGACTGAGAAGCAAAGGACAATGGCTCTGGGCTCTGATTGTTCTTCATGGACGGGCTCTGTGGGAGCCTTCTCAGCTTGGTCGATCACCTTCCTGGACCTGGGGGGAGTTGGGAGGACCTTGGTCTTAGCATAGAGTGGGGAACCCTGATGGCTCCTTGGCCTTGAGAGGGAGGGAGGGGAGGAGGTATGGGTGGAGGGGAGGGGAGGGAAGGGGGAGAAGGAGGGGAGAGAAAGGGGAGAAGGAGGGGAGGGAGGGGGGAGGAGGAGGGAAGGAGATGGAAATTTTTAAATATAAAAAAAAAAAACCATGAGAAAAAAAAAAAAAAAAAAAGAGTCTTACTCTATTTAACCAAAACATCTGGGTAAACAACTCTAGCCATGACCTTTAGTGCATTATCAATAGTTCACTGCCATTAGGACTAACTTGTTCACTTCCACCTAATCTAGTGAAAACCTGGAGTTTGCATCCTACACTGGAGGAACAGTAGTTGGAATGTGTGGATTGGGATTGCAAAACCCCTCTATTGTTGAACTGATTTAAATTTGATGTCCATATAACTTGCAACTAGGAACATTGTAGCTGATAGGCTGTACACACCATGAAATTGCACATCATTCAGAAATGTTATTTTCCTTTGTTTTTTTTTTTTAAAGAAAGCTGAATTTGCCATCACAACTCTCACAGATTAAAAAATAATCTTTTTCTGATGCTTAAGTGACATTTCATTGGTTCTTGTTATTGATTTTACTTTGATTCTGGTCTTTTGGATAACTGCCTCCTTTTCACAAATCAGTCTGTGAGACAGTTTTAAAAATGGTACTTGTTTTTGTGACTAAAGATTTACAGTTTCTATCTTGCCAGAAGCTCTCATCCAACTCCTGTCAAGCTACCCTCCTTTCAAGACACTTACCAGCTTTTCTCATGCTATCTGAAGTTTTGGATGGTGAGTTCAACTACATCAAAGTGACTTATGAGGGCTCTGGTTTATAGAGCCAAGAATGTGACTTGCTGGGTTTGACAATATGACCAACAAGAGACTTAGGACCACAACTAAACTTACAGATAGATTGAAGGAGAGCTGTCTTAAAGCAAGAGATAGCCATATACTGCTGGAACTCTAGATCTGTTGAGAATCTTATAAAGGTAGATCAAAAATGTGGATGCAAAATGCTCTATGCATCAGACTTTCCAGGTCCACTAATAAAGGCATCAAACTCAAGCTGTGGCCTACATTTAAAATGAGTTAAGGAAGTGTAATTTGAGTCTCTGACATAGAGAAACTTGAAAAGTAAGGCTTGGAAAGTCTCTGTGGAGATCCATTTCTGGGACTGGCTGATGTCATTGACATGTCTCCTTAGTTATTATTGATTTTATGTCAAGGACATTTGGTTTATTTTAAATCACTCATTTAACTTTACTTAAGGTCAGTTTCTAGGCATTTTTTCCTTAGAAAGAATTTCTCTAAGTTCTTATTTTCTGCAATTTTTCTCTGTTAGTAGCGGCATACCAGGAGAAGCATCTTCTAGTACTGGTCTTCACGTACAATCTCCGTGCCTTACAAGCATGACAGTCCCTCACTCATTAGTCTGGCTTACAGTCTGCTGGGCAACATATATAGGATTTATCGACCTCAGAAAAGCAAGGCTTGGGACAGCTAGCACATCGGCATTCTATAGGAGACTTGGACAACTGGATATCCTTTATCCAAGGAAAAGGCAGGTTCTGGGAAGTTTTTTTTCATCCACTCTCATTTAACTCAGTGGTACAGTTGATCAAAGCTAGCTCTATCATCTTCATCCTCATTGAACTCCAGAGTAGAAAAGTCTGCTTGAGCTGTTAGCAATCCAAGTAGGCTAGAATATAACCACTCCCAGGAGTCCTTGGTCATTTAATGCGGGGTTTATTTTTTTTCCCTTGGAAGATATTGGGAGCTAAAGTAATTCTCCTAGGGAAAATTTTCACCTGTAAGTTTGAGCTAACCTAAGGCTATGGGTGACTGATTGCTCAGAATAGTCTGATCACGTTTATCCCCAGGCAGCTAGTCATGACAACAGCATCAAGATCTTTAGAAACTGCTTTACAGTTGTAATATCATCTGTATAAATTATTAAGTAAATCATTAGCATGTTCTAAGAATTTTTCCTCTTTATTTAACTCCCTTCCAGAGCCTTTTCCTTTTCTTTATTAACTTTTATTCTTCTCTCATACATTACATTTGAATCTCAGTTTTCCCTCCCTCCATGCCTCCAGTTCCTCCCAAATCTCTCCTCTCCCCCAGATCAGCTTGTCCTTCATTTCCCTTAAAAAAAAGAGTAGGCCTCCAAGGAATCAAGTGTTGTAAGGAGAGGGCCAACTTGTTCATCCCTGCCACCCGAATAGCTTACACCCAAAATAACCACATAGTAATTATATTAATTAAATCACTGCTTGGCCCATTAGTTCTGGCCTCTAATGGGCTAACTCTCACATCTTGATTTAACCCATTTCTATTAATCTGTATATCACCAGCGTCTATCTCAGGCTGATCCATGAACAGAAGAACCTCCTACACCATTACCCTTTTTCTGTTTAAACAAAAAGAAGGTTTTAACATAGTAAAATTACATATAACAAAACCGTTATCAAGCAAGAATTGAAGTTATAATATTTATATCTACTTTATCTTTTAACTATAAATTTTTCAACTCCATCAAAGACTCCAGAAGGATACAATATTACCTATGTAAACTGGAAGTGCATTATAAACAACTTCCAAAACTCTAGAATTGGCAAAGACATCTCGCTGTCTGGACAGTAACCCAAAGTTCTTCATACCAATGGGGCTTCCATCTTCAGCCTACAGGCCCTTAATAGTATCCAGCAGACTTTTCCATGAAGCAGGAAATTTCAAATACAGTTCAATCACTTTTTTCTGCATCCTGAAGAATGTTGGTCAGACTCTTCCATGAAGCAGGAACCCCAAAGGATTGTCTCACCTTTAGGCACGTTTAGCAGTCATTTCTCTGCATATCTTGCATGTTCAATTTTTACAACATACCATGAAGCAGTCTAGGCAAGAGTAGTTTCTTGCCCAAAAGGTTAACCAACTCCATAGGGAGTCTCTTCAATGTCCATCTTCCTCTTGAAGTAGCTGGGGCTGCCAGGAGCAAATATGTCTCACAGTCATGAAAAGTCTTAAAATTTTAAAACATTTACATGCCATATTCTGAAGATCTCTGAAAGATTTGAAGAATACCTAACTAGCTGAAATATATCTATATACATCTAAAAAATCTAACTAAAAGTCTATAATCTTGACTATTATAGATGATTATCTATTAAACTATATTTTAAATTACACATTACATTTTAAAATAAACTACACAATCACAATACCTTAATCAAGATCAGAAATATATATATACATATAACAAAATTGACCTTAAATTTGTATCAATAAAGCAAGATCCATTCCAATGCAAATCTCTATAGCATATCCCCCTTTAAATGTAAATGAATATTTACAAACAATATTTGGGAATATGGGCGTAGTTCTGTCCAAACTTTTTCCTGCTGACTGGGGGCACTGTTAATCAGGTCTTTTATATGTGTTAGGTTCATCTCAGTCACCAGTTGGGTGAAGTAATTTTTGAGGGTGGTCATGGCAACCTTTCAGGGGACATGGTCTATCAAACCATATTTGTTTATAAGCAATCCACATGTTCTCATCTTCTATGAAAACAAAAGAAAAACTGCTTTTCCAAAGAAACATGTCCTTAGACTCAAATTTTGGAATCAAGATACCTTTAGAACATATATGCTGGTTTAGCTTAACAGTCCATACAATGAATTGTCTCTCTGTACTTAACTCCTTCACAGTCAAAAAGTTCAAAGATAACACAATAATATACATAATCCAGACTGTGAATTTTCCATTTTTACATGGCTTATTTTTCTTTACTCCTTTTATTTATTTATTTTTTTAATATTTATTTATTTATTATGTATACAATATTCTGTCTGTGCATGTGCCTGCAGGCCAGAAGAGGGCACCAGACCCCATTACAGATGGTTGTGAGCCACCATGTGGTTGCTGGGAATTGAACTCAGGACCTTTGGAAGAGCAGGCAGTGCTCTTAACCACTGAGCCATCTCTCCAGCCCATCTTTACTCCTTTTAATCTATGATTATCTGTATTCTGTCTCTTTAAAGACTTTACCTTTTTTAAAAAGCATTAACTGTATTTTATGACTCTCTATACTCTTTTCTCTTCCAAGCCCATGTACATTTATCCAACACTGTGACCCATTTAGAGTTCTTTTATGTCTGGATCTGTCCTATTGTGAAAATGTAATTTTTTACTGTTCAGGAATACTTCTTAAAATGTTAAGTGCTTCTTAAAAACTTAAGTTGCACCATTAGTAGGGGTAATACAGTACCACCTGTTTGCCTACACAGTCTAAAACTTAAGCTGTGCTATCATTATGATAAATATAGTAGTTCCTGCTTGCCCTGCATTGTCCGCTATGGCAGAGCTGCTTGTGCCTCTGAGCCAAGCACTCTGCCCCACTTCCAGGTGCACAAGTCCGCATTTCCATCAAGCAAGCTATCGTGCTTTGCTCACAAACCCCATACAAATGCTGTGTCTCCAGCAAGAGACAGAGGTCATGCTAGGAGCATAGCCCAGAAAGCTGACATTTTAAAACCACCACTTTTTTTTCTGCTGAGGCTGCTGAGTCAGGAAGATCTCTCCTAAAGGAGCTGCAGCTCGCCAACAGCAAACAGCAAAAAACTGTGCTAAACTCTCATTTTTTTTCTAGAATTCCTTTTTCAAGCCCTCTCAGGTTTTATATGGATATAGTCAACCACATAGGAGCTCCAATTGTTGTAAGGAGAGGGCCCTCTTCTGTCAGTTCTAGAGTTTTGGAAGTTGTTTATAATGCACTTCCACTTTACACAGGTAATATTGTATCCTTCTGGAGTCTTTGATGGAGTTGAAGAATTTATAGTTAAAAGATAAAGTAGATATAAATACTGTAACTGTAATTCTTGCTTGATAACTGTTTAATTATATGCAATTTTACTATGTTAAAGCCTTTCTTTTTGTTTAAACAGAAAAGGGGAAATAGTATAGGAGGTTCTTCTGTTCATGTATTGCTTTCATTGGTTAATGAATTGAAAATGAATTAAGAAACTGCCTTGGCCTTTTGAAAGGGCAGAACTTAGGTAGGCAGGGAAAATAGAACTGGAGGCTGGGAGGAAGAATGCAGAGTCAGAGAGAAGCCATGGATTCTCTGCCTGAGACAGATGCTGCTTAGAATCTTTCTCGGTAAGCCACTGCCAACTAGCAATATACAGATTAATAGAAATGGGTTAAATCAAGATGTGAGAGTTAGCCAATGAGAGACTAGAACAAAGGGCCAAGCAGTGATTTAATTAATACAATTTCTGTGTGATTATTATGGGTGTAAGCTAGCTGGGTAGCTGGGATGAACAATCAGGTCCCCTTCTTAAAACAATCAAGGAATATCCACTGAAGATGGCCTAACAAGATACAAGTTGCAATAAGATGAGGTCTTTAGGATCTTAAGCACTAATGAATTTATACCAATAAAAAGAGAGCTTTAATTTTAGAAGCCATATTGTATACTCTGCCAGTTATATTTATTTTCCTGAAAGCTATTTTTCCCTGAATATTATATTTCAAATCTCAAAAGAGGAGATCTTTGTCACTCATCCCGGTGATGTTTGCATTTTCTGTATCATAATGCTAATACCATTAGAAGACTAAAGACATACTTCCTTTGATTCACAGCCTACTGGGGACACTGTTGGTTGTTATAAGAACATAAAACATCTGGGATTTTAAGAACAGCTTGTTGAAGTTTGAACCACAATTATACATGAAATTGACTTTGTTGCTTAAATTAGAACTTTAAGAACATATTTAGGGCACATTTCTTTGATATCATGTTTCAATTGTTCCTTATGATTCTCAAAGAGTTTTTGAAATGGGCTAATTGAGTATTTAACCAATTTTATGAGGAACTTAATCTCTTTATTTATCAGTTCCAGGACCAAGAATGTTTGACCAGTTTGCATCTCAGATTCTATGTTAATAGCTGTGGATGTGAAGTCCCCTGCCACAGCTGAGCTCATTTTAGTATTTTAATGAAGAAATAAAGTAAGGAGGGATTGAACTACACAGATCAGAGTCCTTAGGACAGTGTAATACATTACAGTATTTACTCTTAGAGGTTTGCTGTTATTTGTTTGTTTCTAATAAACAAAGTCTCTAGTGTAGTGCATGCATTAAAATGGTTTAGATAATACAAAGGTAGTTATCACAATTTATTTTCCTTATCAATTTGAAATAATCTGCTACTGAATTTCTGTATTAACTAGAACAGTTATGAGTTTAAGAAACAATTATTTTGTGTATCCTCATATTTAGACATACTTCCTGATTCATTGTGTATTATGTTTGCCCAACACAGCTGATACATCTGCTTGTGTCACAATTTCCACAGCATTTATAAATTTGAGGGTCACAATCAAGCCATCAGTTTGTGTCTACACAACAGCATTTTATAGATTAGTTCTCTAAGATGTAGCTGAATTAAGTCAAGTTTCCAGGTTAGAAGGTGAGAAGTCTGGTTTGCTACTATTTATTTTTTTATTTACCCACTAAATTGTCCCAGTACATTATTGACTTGAAATCCCCTGAGAACAGCAGATTTTGTCAGTGACTGCAGACATCAGGCTCAGATCCATGTCTTCACTATCCCTTGAATCATATGATCATATCATATATTTAGTGATTTCCCTTGCATGTTTTTATTGCAGACATATGCAGTCCACAGTTCTGCTCATGTATATCTTCCATCCTGAAGCATACAGGAGCAACTTGCCTGCAATCAATTTCAGAGCAGTTAGGAGTCTACTTTTATTAAAGAACTGACCTGGGATTAAAGAGGTTATTCATAAAGAACAAGAACTCATTAACTTTATTCTGTTCTTCAAGTACCCACTCAAAATGTGCTAACAAGTAACCCAGGATGAATTGAAGTAATTAAGTGAGCCTTAATTCATTTACTTTTATGAAGCTTGACTATATTAGGTACATAATGAAGGCATATTTCCTCTCTGTTTTGAACACCACATAGAAGCTGCAATCATCTCATTGCAAACATCTCTGTGAGCAGCATAAACTTTTGGCTTCTGGAAATCCACCCTCTCCACCTTATTTTGGTCTTCTCAGTTCCTCAAAAATCAAGAGGATTCCTTTCTATACCTCAGTCCTTTTCTGGTGCTGGCAAGTTGTGTTGGTAAGTCTATGAAAATTGCACATAATTACTTTTACTCCTTGTGGCAATTTTGCATTTGAACTCATCACCTATTTTGAATTGAATTATAAAGAATCCAACTTCTTTACACACTTTCACTTCAAGGCCTCTGACTTTTTTAAAAACTGATAAATAACTAGAGAGATGTTCTTGTTTGTAAAATATTCAGAAAATTGTAATCCTACATGTATGCTAGTAGAAGTTTATAAACATACATGTTTATATGCAGTCTTTACAATATATCAAAAATATTAAAAGTAAGGGAAGACACTAGTCTTAACAGAATGCTTGTTGAATGTCTTTGGTCATATTCTTACTTTTTGAGAATCAGGGATCAATTGCACAGATATTACAGATAAAATTGATTTTCAAAACTAAATTCACAAGACCAAATTCATGAAGATTCTAAAGAGCAGAGAGAGTGCAAAGATCCAATCTGTCTTTCTTTAGACCCTATCATGTGCTTGCTTTCCCAGGTTCTTCCCTGCCTCTTATTCTGAGTAAGCATGGGAATTATAGAAAAAGGAAAATTACACCCATGAAGAAAGTCTATATGGAATGTCTTTTCTGTATCCGAGGCTTACATTGGCTTTTGTTTGAATAAAAAACAGATTTGTTCTATTAACTTGTCAATATTTCGGAGTTTGTCTACCATCAGCTAAGCATAGATTACTTTGTATTGTATTCTAATTGTGCTCAAGTCACTACCTGATCTACTTTGTACATTTTTGTATATCTCAACATGTGTACAGAGAATCTGCTACTTACAGTCTCCACTTACTGAATCAGCATTGATTATTAAAAGTTAATGATTCTCATTCAGAGCAATATGAAATATGAGTTCCATGCTGTTGTCAGAGATAAGACAGGACCAAAGAAAGTCACTCTGTTACCACAGCAGAGACCGTTGTGTTCAGAGAGTTTAATTAACTATTCTCAAAAGGCATCCATTAGTTATATAAATTGAAATGCACAACATCCAGAGAAATATGTATTGTCATCATATCTGTTGGACATCTGAATAAAAAGAAGGAAATACATGTGATGTCACTAGTCACAGACAGACCTCCTCTGGAATGCATATACATCTGTCCTACCTTTTCTTAGACCATATGCTGTACTACTCATACCATGATAGACATTTACCATGGTCTCAACTGCACAGATCAAAATGAAAGGAGCATATTGCTATGTTGATTGCTGACAACTATTTCTGAACCCATTGTTTAAAGTAAAGCATTTTTCACTTTTGATCAGGAACCCACTTGAGAATGTTATATAGAGCAGTTTTTCTCATGTTTACTTAAAGACATTAAAATAATCAATACACAGGGACTTCACAGCCATGGCATTTTTTTGTGTATTCTTCTACAGATTTCATTTCTTTCCTTTTTTTGTCCTGAGATAGGGTTTCTCTGTAGCTTTGGAGCCTGTCCTGGAACTATCTCTTGTAGACCAGGTTAACCTCAAACTCACAGAGATCCGCTTGCTTCTGCCTCCTGAGTGCTGGGATTAAAGGCATAGGCCACAACCACCCCCACTTCTTTCCTTTATTTAAATAAAATTTTCCATTTCTTAAAGGATTATCTATTACATCTTGTTATAGAAATATCACAAGGTCACTGTTGCACAGAGCTCTGTTGAAAACTTGCACTATAGATTTTCTCACTATTACAAGAAATTAATCAAACATCATAGCATTGGCATTAAAAAGGAAAATGAGACACAAATGAAGACAGACCAGTGAAAGAGAATAGAGTTTGGACGTGAATACTTGCAACAACATAAAACTTGTTATTGATGAAGTTATAAAGACCACATATTTTAGAATGCCTGTTTTTCAGATTATTGAAAAATTGTGTATCCACATGCAGAAATGTATACTACTTTGAGTTCTACTATCACCACTTGTGAGAAAAATGGTTCTGCCGGCATATTCCTTTAATCCCAGCACTCAATGGGGCAGAAACAAGAGGATCTCTTACTTCGACTTCAACTTGGTCTTCACAGAAAGTTCAGGACAATCTGGCCACAGTAAAGTAAAAAACAAACAAACAAATAAATAAATAAATAAATTCACTTAAGAAATAAATATTTATTTTTAAAAATAATTTAAATAATTTTAAAATATTATTTATTTATTTAATAAAAGAAAAAAATCACCACAGCCTGTAAAACACTTTGTAAATATATAAACATAATACATGAAATAGGGAATTTGTGGAAAAAAACTTGTAGGAAATTATGAAGGACATTCCAATTAAATACAAGATATTTTAGATACACATCCCCAAATACTTATCATAGGCAACAAAAGTTGACCTTTTTTAAAACTAGGGTTAAGTTGACCTAAATTCCATGTAGCAAAAGAAAGACTGAACAGAGTGTCCAGACAACCTCTAGAATGGTAGAAAGTTTTTTCCTACTATGCATCTGACAAGGACTAATATCCATATTATGCAAATAGTTTTAATAGGTACATGGAGGGACATAAACAATCTATTTTATGTTGACAGCTGGTCTTAACTGATATTTCTGTAAAGAATGTAGAGGATAAGAAGGAGTGACAGATAGGGTGAATACAACTAATATGTGTAACAAACATGTCTAAAATGTGATAACTAAATTCTGTTTTACATGATTAATATATAAAAATAATAGGGGAAAAGAGAACAGATGACAAAGTTACTTGAAAAAATTCAGCTTCATTAATATTTACAAAAATCAAATAAATACCAAACTCAGTGAGTGCCTCCCTCAAGGAAAAAAAAAACTACTATTAAAAACACTACTAGTAGCAAGTCCTGAAAAGGAGGTGAGTACAGGGGCTCTGTGTACTTCTGGGATGGAAACACATACAAAGACAGCTATTGGTAGGAGCTAAATGTTCCATGGTGTTGGAGATTTTCCTAGTTTTATTTCTGTTGCTGTGAAGAAGTACTCTGACAAGAAGCAACTGAGGGAGGAAAGGACTTACTTGTCTTACAATTTCAAGTTACAATTCACCCCCTGGGGAATGTCAAGGCAGGAACTCAAATGACTAGTCACCTTACATCCACAGTCAAGAGCAGAGAAAAAGGAATAGATCTTTGAGGAGTCCTTGCTTTTTGCTTCTGCTTAGCCAGCTTTCTTTCCTCTTATGCAGTTGAGTGTCCAGTCTATGAGATCTGGCATCTCACATTCATGCAGAGTGAGTCAATGAACACTCAACACAATCTCCCAGAGATGTGGGCACAGCCTAAACAGATCTGGATACTTCCCTATTAAAACTTAATTCCAGGTGATTAATTATGCAAAGTTAAGATTTAAAACCAACTCAGAGGTGAAGCTTCAGGAAGCAAGTGTATTTTGATGATGTCTGATGGGTCGAGAGTCAATGATAGGATCTAGGTAGCATTGTAAGATGAAAGAGGTCAAAGAACACATCCACACATACTCTGCCTTGTTTTATTTGTCACATTCAACGTGAATTTCCACAAAGGCTGATTCAAAATTGGGATAAAACCTGATGAATTGAGTAATTTTAGCAAAACTTTAGATGGTGACAAGGACTTAAATAGTCCCAGGTGTTGTAAAGAGGACATTTGTTGGTTCCTGGCTGCTCAGCCCCAAAATAATCACACAGAAACTATATTATTTAAATAACTGTTTGACCCATTAGCTCTAGCTTCTTATTGGCTAACTCTCACATCATAATTTAACCCATGTTCATTAATCTGTGCATCACCACGAGGTTGTGGCAACCAGCAATTTTCAGCATGTCTGTCTCTGGTGGTGGATTTATGGCTTCTCTCTAACTCCTCCTTCCTTCTCACAGCTTTCTTTTTTAGTTTTCCCTGAACTACCTCTATTCCCTGCACAGGCCAAAGACAGTTTCTTTATTAACCAATGGTAGTCACAACATACAGAGGGAAATCCCATATCACTCAGGGAATTATCAGCTGAAGCTGAAAGATAACTGAATTTGATTGAAGAGAAATTACAGGAGACAGATGTGGGTCGTGTGGATGCCAATCTTAGCTGCATTCTGGTCATATTAGCATCCAAATATTCCTCCCTACAGAAATTTTAATGAGAAGTAAAGATATTATCTTAGAATGGATCTATTTACCACATAAACCAAGTAAAAAAAAAAACCTATGTGGAAAAGATCTCTCTGAGTTAAATATAAAAGGAAAATTGAAAATATGTCAATTAGAAGCAGAAATTATAGTACGTTCTAGTAATGATAAAATTAACAGGTTAAACCGGGCGGTGGTGGTGCACGCCTTTAATCCCAGCACTCGGGAGGCAGAGGCAGGTGGATCTCTGTGAGTTCGAGGCCAGCCTGGTCTACAAGAGCTAGTTCCAGGACAGGTTCCAAAGCCACAGAGAAACCCTGTCTCAAAAAATCAAAAAAAAAATTAACAAGTTATGGCAAAGAGCTTGAAGCAAAAAAACGTAGATTATGGCATTTAAATAACTCAGGATTCTGTTGATATGAGACATGATTGATCCTGACAGCACTCATATATTCCCAAGAGAATGTTGGACACTCCACTCGGAGCTTGTTTTCTTCTTGGAAAAACTGGTCTCTGGGCAACAAAAAAAGAAAAAAAGAAGGAAAAACTACCCTTGCCTTGACTGTTGATTTTATGCACTGTCCAAAATGAACAAGCAGGAGAAAAGCAAAAATGACTACCAAACCTTGCTAAAACAAGGTAGGACACTCTTTCAAATTTTCCTGCCTCTGAAAATGGTCTGTCAGGTACTCTAGGCCTTAACCAAAGTTGGTTACCCCAATGTTACAAATGAGACTTTGGGTGATTGCCCAGGTAGCCAGTTGTCTCTGTCATTCCTTGCTCCTTTTGGAAGTTGCTTTATTGTACTTTATGTTTACTCGGGTAATATTATTTCTTTACTCAAGACTTTGATGGGGTTGAAGACTAGATAGGCACAGCTATTTTCCTCTCATGACTTAACCAAGACATTTTTAATATATAATTTAGTCTCCTCAGGATAGGGTATCTATTGAAATAATTTCTGCTATTTGCTAATTACCTTAGACTAGACATTTAGCATATATTTCTTCTTTCTTGATGTTTTCTTGCTCATTGTAATCTATTTTGGGGGGTTGAAACAGGGTTTTTCTGTAGCATTGGGGCCTGTCCTGGAACTAGCTTTTGTAGAACAGGCTGGCCTCATACTCACAGAGTTGCACCTGTCTCAACCTCCTGAGTGCTGGAATTAAAAGCATATGCCACCACCACCTGGCAGTAATTCTAATTTTTATGTATGTTTTTACTTCTTTTTCCCCCTGGACAATATTTGATATTTGTTCTTATTTTATATAGTTTTGTCCTAGGGTTAGAACCTACTTGTTTACACAAAATGGGGAGGTGTTGTGGGAACTCCTTCAAGCCAATAACCTTTTAGATACAGACCCATTTGGGGCATAGTCTGAGCTACTATAAGTGCAGATGAAAAGTGTATGCAGCCCTTTTATGCTGAATTTGGTTCCCAGATTCCAGCACACGCCGAGTACTGCTGATCTCTACCTTTAATGCGAATTTTGTCCCTAAATAAATAAACCTTTGATATACTCCACTGGGCTGTGATGGACATCTTTAATATGCCTACAGCACATATTGCCTGGTGCGGAATAAATAGCTCACTATTCAAGAGCTCTTGTCTGCTCTTGCAGAGGGCAGGGTTATGTGCCCAGCAGTTACATCAGGCAGTTCTTAAATTCTCGTAATTCAAGCTCCAGGGCATCCAACACCTACTTCTGATCTCTAAGGATACCTTCACTCACATGGATAGAAGCATACACACAAACCACACACAAAAAATAAACAAATACAATTTTTAATTTCTACTGATATTGGGGAAATTCCTTACACTGCTCTTTATAAACACAATATATTAGTATTATTGCAGACATTAAGTTGAATGTATATATTTCTTAATTTATTTGAACAATATAGAAAATATTGTTGAAGTGGAATGCCATATTTAAAATGTGATATCAGAAAATAATTTTAAATTCCAAAATTAGTATAAACTTTCTATGACTGCTCATATCAAGTAACATTATGTTTTGAAATGATTTGAAGGAATTCTGATAACGTGTAAATATGTATTTCTGGGGGGTGGTTATGTATAAAAAAAAAGATTAAGTTCAAAGAAAAGCTTCAGTTGGAGGCCAGCCTGGACTAAAATAGTTAGTTCCAGGAAAGGAAGAGCAGTATATAGAGAGCCTATCACAGGAAAGACAGAACAGACAGACAGACAAATAAGGCATGTTTCAAAGGTATTTCAAAGGCATATTCTACTTTAATACTTTAAATTTTTAATGGAGAATTATATTCCTAAATTACTGAGTTGAATTTGAAAATGAAAAGAAACTTGTGTACAGCAATAAATATTAGAAGCAGACAGGTCTACATATTAGGTGCATTTTTTTCAGTTCAGGGCATATGCCAATCTGCTGACATTTTATAGTTCTCTTTTCATCTCCTTTTCTGTCCTTCTTCAATAATGTGAATGAACGTGTAAAATCTTGCATTGCAAGCATTGCAACCCCTGATCCAGGATAGAGTATATCATAGTATCCCAGGATTCTTCATGGTGAGATTGGTGAGTGAGTCTCCTCAAAACTATAGCATGAAATGGGTGGATATAGAAAACACTATCCTGTGTGAGGTAACCCAGACCCAAAAAGATGAATATGATATGTACTCACTCATTAGTGGATTCTAGCCATAAATAAAGGCCATTGAGCTTATAATTCATGATCCTAGAGAAGCTAAATAGGAAGGTGAACCCAAAGAAAAACCTGTAGTTATCCTCCTGGATATTGGAAGTAGACAAGATTGCCAGGCAAAAATTGAGAGCTTGGGGGTGGGGTGGGATGGGGGTAAGCAGAGATGTGGAGAGAGAAGTGAGAAGGGGAGGATGAGGAGAGCTTGGGGGAATGGGACAGTTGGGATGGAGGAAGAGTGGATATGGGAGCAGGGAAGTATATATCTTAATTAAGGGGGCCATTTGAAGTTTGGCAAGAGACTGGACTCTAGAGAGGTTCCCAGGTGTCCAAGGAGATGTCCCCAGCTTCCTCCTTGAGCAGCTGAGGAGAGGGTGCCTGAACTCACCCTATACTATAGCCACACTGATGAATATCTTGCATATCACCATAGAACCTTCATCTGGCGATGGATGGAGATAGAGACAAAGACACACATTGGAGCACTGGACTGAGCTCCCAAGGTCCAAATGAGGAGCAGAAGGAGAGAGAACATGAGCAAGGAAGTCAGGGCCGCGAGGGATGCGTCCATACAGCGAACTCCCCTGACCAGCAGGGAAGAAAAACCACAGTCGAGGATTCTTCTCAAATCACGCTTTATTGGATCCTCTTGGTTGAATGGAGAGCAGGAAGCGAGGGGCCCCAAGGACTAAACGGCAGCCGCTTATATAGGGAGAACGGACACAGGTCGTGCCTGGATTGGCTACTCGCTCGTCTTTCGATGCCCCCGGCCATGGGATTGGCCATGATTACTGCACACTACTCCGCATGCGCATGCGAGAGGTTCTGTCTACAGCCTTGCCTAATATGGAGTTGTTTACTCAGTGGTGCAGGGGTTCGGTGCCATCTTGTAATGGCGGTCAGCAAATTGGCTTCCTGAAGTTCCCCCTTTTTGTTTTTATAGCAGGATAGGCAACAAGGGGTCTTATTCCTGTTCTGGCTCCCACCTCATGATGTGGGGGCCAATCAAGGGAGGCCCAGGCTTGTGGTACTCCTTCTCCTGTGCAATGGGCCAAACCCCTAGGAGGTGTAAAGGCAGTATCTCAAGCGTTGTCTCAGCATACCTTCCCTGGTGCAATGGGAACAAGCCCTACAGGGGTGCAAAGGCTATGCAGGACAAATGCCTACTGGTTCTTAAGAACCGATAACCATATTTGGGGAGAGTCACCACACTCCAAAGTGGCTAGGGCCTGCAGGACAGCAACCTTATCTCTATTTGTTTGGGCTCGAAGACGGCAAATCAACCACAAGCAGACCATGCATCCTCCCAGACAGCAAGCCAGAAATATCCCAACCCCCACCCATTCCTTTAAAAAGGGGAAGGCGGAATATAGCCAATCAGAAAACTGTTCAAGGGTAATGGGCTGGACACTAGTATTATTCAGGATAATGATCTGAAACAATTGATTCTGGAGAAACAGCTCTGCTTCCTGTGACCAGTTCCCTGCCAGATACTCCCCAATTCTTTGTGACTCATTCCTGGAATTGTTAAAGACAAGAGAAGTAATGCACACATGTTTTTGATAGGAGACACAGCCGATCTGGATCAGACGGGTCAATTCATCCACCTGGGTCTCCACATAATCTATCCTCTGATTGGCAGCTATTATGCCAGAAAGGATATGATTGTTGATTTTATTCTGGGTTTCTAATGCATCAGCTGTTTTTGAAACCACGTCGTTAATTGTGGTCGCCATTTGCACCTGATTTGCCATGGCTATCCCAGCTGGGATGGCAGCCGCCGCTGACACTGCTATAGCGGTGACAATGGCTGCAGTAATACCAAAGCCATGTCGTTCACGCAAAAGCGTTGTGATGGGAAATTGGTCCGGGTCAGCCTGGACCTGGAGGGGTACCAAGGTTGGGACATTCACCATTATAGCCAGCTTTTAGGTGCCATTCCAACATTCAGACAAGTGGCAATTAACTGATCCATTTGTGCAATCCAAGGTACCAGAGGAGTCCGGGGTGGAATCAGTAAGCAAAAAGGAAAAAGGAAGGGTCACGCAGACCGCAGCTCCCCCTAGAGTGGCATTACTCAATTCTTCTTGATAAATGCGAAGCCATCTCCCCTGGCCCAATGACTCTGATATGCTACCAGAAACATTAAGGAGCCAAGTCCTAGTTAATTGTAGCGTAGCCAGGGCTGAGATGTCCGCCGTGGCTCCTACTTCATTAGAGAGCAGCCATTGATACCAGGACCATCCTGATCCGATAGTAGAATCTTGATTAGACTGGTTATAAAGGTATCTCCTCATAGATGGGGATAGGGAGAACCCATAGGCAACCTGTATCTTTTCCCAAGTCTTAGCTTGGCAGGTCGTAAATGTAGGTGGAAATGAAAAATCTGGAACACAGTGTGGTGATGCTCTAAAACGAGTGGCATTTTAAGGGGTGGATGCACCTCCCAAAGGTACCATGGACTCCACTCTCATGGCCAAGGTGGTAGCGTTAATGGATGTAGCATTACTGGGCCCTCCTGAACCTGAGGTGGCACCCTGCATCACCTGGGCTAATACTGCACCCAGGAACCCTATCCCAACTTTACTCTGCATCAAGAGATCCATCCAATTGGTCAAGCTTTTGCGTAACAGCCTTATGCAGGGTCCTTTCCCCTCAAGGGAGAAGCACATAGTCCCATTTAGGGCTATCTTTGTAGCATTAAACAACTCCTATTTAGCATCCGAGTTAGGCCTCCAGATCACAGGAGGTAGAAAACAATGTGGGAAATATGGAGGAGTTAGCATGAACAGGCATCGGCATGGGCCAGGCCCTCGTTACGGCCCATAACATCATTGGACTCGTGTTCAGCAGGGTTGTCTCTATTGCCAGGATCAGCATCCATGTTGCAGCCCTCATCTTCAGCTGTTGGTCTCAGGCTTCTTGTCAGCCGTTTTGGTACCCAATGAGGAACTTCTTGACTCTGTGGGAAAACACAAACAGCTCCCCTGGATCTCGCAATGACTGGATCCGTTCCATTCCATTTATTATCCAACACATCCTTCCACATAACAGACATTCCCTTATCTTCGGGGGTCATGTTAGCATGTCTATCAACTGCTGTTCGGCCTTGACCATCAAAAATTAAAAAATTAAATATAAAAAGTGCCAAGGCAATTTTATCCCTGGGGGACGCTGTTTCTGCTATTCCCACTTTTTGTTTTGTTAGAATATCTTTGAGGCTTCTGTTAGCCCTTTCAACGATCCCCTGGCCTTGGGGATTATATGGCAGGCCAAAAGTATGTTCAACTTGAAGCTGTGTGCAAAAGGAGTGAAAGCCATGGGAGGAATATGCTGGGGTATTGTCCATTTCCAAACGCAGCGGTTTACCCCAGGCCGCCCAGGCTTCTAGGCAATGAGTTTTAACATGGGCAACCATTTCACCTGACAAGGGGGTGGCATGGACAATGCCCGAGCAGGTATCAATGGACACGTGTAAATATTTCAGCCTCCCAAATTCAGAGATGTGAGTCACGTCCATCTGCCAAAGATCAGTCGGGCGCAGGCCCCGAGGGTTAACCCCTGTGTGTGGAGGGTGAAGAAAAGTCACACAAGAGGAACAGGCCTTTATAATATCTCTTGCATTGCTTCTAGACAGGGCAAATTTTCTATGAAGGGTATCAGCGGGTACATGATAGAGCCTGTGGAACTCTCGAGCAAGTTCCACTGGGTCCGCAGCAACCAAGGCCATAGCTCTGGTTGCCTGATCAGCCCTTGCATTAGCCTCAGACATAGAACCAGGCAGTAGGGTATGGGCTCTAATATGGCCAATATAGAATGGATTACTCCTTTGAAGTAAATGTTGCTGAATCTGTATTGGAACATTGGAAACCGGACTTGACTGGTGAATGGAAGCGGCTACCTCGAGAGAGGACACCGCATTAACTACATATTGTGAGTCCGAAAACAAATTAAAGGGCTCAGGAAATTTCTTAAAAACCTCCAATACCACCAAGCATTCAGTAGTCTGAGGGGCATCGGGTTGAAAATTAAATACCACCGGTGGCTGATTATCCACCACCATAGCCCCTATTCCTGTTTTTGAGCCATCAGTAAATATGGTTACAGCTCCCAATAAGGGCTTAGGGGAGGTAACTCATGGAAAGTACACCAAATTCTTTTCCACAAAACTCAAAATTGGATGCTTAGGAAAATGATTATCAATAGTGTTAGAAAAGATGCAAAGCAGGATAGCCCAATTGTCCACAGTGGCAGCCAAGACTTCCACTTGCTCTTTAGTATAGGGTATAATCAGCTTATCAGGCATCTTTGCAAAACAGGTCAAGCAAAATTTTATTCCCATTAAGGCTTGATTAGCTACCAAGTCAGGATAATATCTAAGCGTTCTTGCCCCAACTGAATTACCATACATCCACCATAGAGGTCCCTCTTGCCATAAAACTCCTGTTGGAATATTTTTTGTTTTTAATATACAAAGAGAAATTGGCAAAGATGGGTCATGGCAGCATAGCTGAGCCTTGGATATAGCCCCCTCAACCTTGCGTAAAGATTGCATAGCTGCAGGTGTCAACGTCCGTGGGGAAGTAACGTCAGGATCACCCTCTAAGATAGAAAATAGGGGCAGCAGCTCCGACTTTGGTACATGTAGATACCCTCGGATCCAATTAATATCTCCTAGTAACTGTTGGAAATCATTAAGGGTCCTTAAGTTTTGGGTACGAATAAGGACCTTCTGGGGTCTGATTGTATCTGGGGAGATAATGGAACCCAGAAACCATGCGGGTAAAGAGCACTGTACCTTTTCAGGGGCTACAATTAGCCCTTGCCTTTCCAAGGTCTGAACAGTATTTTGAAAAGCTTCCCTAAGTACCTGTTGGGATGAAGCTGTCAACAGGATATCATCCATGTAATGAATGACCTTTACAGTGGGAAACTGTCTCCTTACAGCCATCAGGGCAGAGTCTACAAATAGCTGGCACATAGTAGGACTGTTTGCCATCCCCTGGGGGAGGGTTCTCCACTGATAATGGGCATTAGGCTGTTCATGATTTACAGAAGGCAAAGTAAAGGCAAACCTTTCCCTATCCTGGGAACACAGTGGAATGGAAAAGAAGCAATCTTTGATATCTAGTACTATAATTGGCCAATCCTTTGGCAGAGCAGAGAGTAATGGGAGACCCTTTTGGGCTGCCCCCATGACTTGCATCTGACTGTTTACAGCCCACAAGTCATGTAATAACCTCCATTTTCCTGATGCCTTTTTGATAACAAAGATCAGGGTATTCCATGGTGATACAGAAGGCTCAATGTGACCTAATTGCAATTGTTCCTCAATTAGTTGTCTAGCGGCTTCCAATTTCTCCTGGGAAAGGGGCCACTGTGGGATCCATACAGCCTTATTTGTTGTCCATGGTATGCGTATGGAGCCCATTGTGGAAGCCGATATGTCAGTGGCCCCTAAGAAAAACCCAGTCCTTTGCGGTCTGTCTTACTGACCGGTATTATCGGATCGGGTATGACTTGGAGATTTTTTCCCAGGCCTCGAGAAGGAACAAATCCTTGTAACCTCATCATATCTTTGCTTTTATCTGAAAATTCATTAGTCAACCTGAGCTGTAATTGCTGCTGAACATCCCTCCCCCAGAGGTTAATGGGGAGGTCTACTACAAAAGGTTGTATTTTCCCATGCTGATCTTCTATTCTCCAAGTCAATTCCTTAGAACTGATATATGGTTTACGTGCATACCCTATCCGCTGTAGAAACTGGCAGGATTGCTGTAAAGGCCATTGCTTAGGCCAGGATTGGGTTCTGATAATGCTTCAATCTGCGCCAGTGTCCACCAAGCCTGAAAAAACTTTTCCTTCAATAGTCAATTCTAAGATCAGTCTATCATTAAGGGCCATGGACAAATAGGCAAGGTCAACTCCTGTGGACCCCAAGCCCTCATTCCCTCTTACTCTGTCTGCAGAGGGGAATGATTCATGCTTAGAGGGCAAAACTAACAATTAAGCAACCCGGTCACCGGGAGCAACAGAAATTACGCCATGGAGAGCGTGACAAAGAATCTTAATCTGCCCCGTATAATCAGGGTCAATAACACCTAGGTGAACTATCAGTCCTTTCATAGTAGATGAGGAGTGCCCCAAAACAATCCCTGCATGCCCCTCCTGAAAGGGGCCCGACATGTCAGTTCCCATAATCTGAACTCCCATGTTCGGGGTTAATACCATTCTGGAGGTAGCACAGAGGTCCAACCCTGTGGAACCGATGGTGGCTCTCCGGATTGGTGGGCATGCCTCTGGTGACTCAGAGGTGGGGTTGAAGCCTGAAGCACCCAGAATATTTTTGGGCCCCGGGGACTGGGGCCCCTCATCCCATTTTTTTTGTCTCAGAACTAGAGGCTTGTGGGATAGGCTGACCATTAATGTCCTTCACTGAGCGGCATTCATTGGCCCAATGCTTTCCCTTCTTACAGTGAGGGCAAGTGCCTGGCATATGTGGACCAGGCATTGTAGGCGGTTCGGGCAGTCCGCTGCCATTAGGACAATTTCTTTTTAAGTGTCCCATCTGGCCGCATCGAAAGCATCCTTTGTTTTTTGTATCTAGTGGCCAAAAGCACCACTGCTAAGCCTGCATTTGTTAAAGGGCCTCCAATTTCCCTACAGGCCTTCAACCAAGCATCCATTCCTTTATGCCTGACTGGTCCTATGGCCCACTGACATTCTTTAGTGCTTTGTTCAAAAATTATCTGCTGCACAAACGGCAGAGTCACATCTGAGTTTCCAAAGATCTTTTCAGAGACCTCAGTCATCCTGGCCACAAAGTCCGCGAATGGCTCTGTGGGTCCTTGGACGATCTTGGTCAAATTGCATGTCACTTCCCCTTTATTGGGTAGGACCTTCCAAGCATGGAAGTAAATATAACTAATTTGCTGGTACACCTCAAGAGGGTGATTAACTTGGTTTCCAGCAAACTGCCCTTGTCCCAAAAGCATCTCGGCAGTCCAATCTGGGTGGCCATTTTGTGCATTAAGCCGAGCCTGAACCTGTGCCTTGTCAACAGCCAGGGATTTAAACTCCAAAAAATGTCATCGGGACATGCATGCCCTAGCAATCTCTGTCCAGTCTGTGGGTGTTAGGCCCTGGGTACAGAGCTTGTGCAACAATGCAATGTTATAGTCTGCGGTGGGCCCAAAGTCCCTAGCCGCGGCCACTATGTCTTTCAGCTGTTTATAGGGCACCGGCTCATACCACCTATGATGTGTATCAGCATCCTCAAACACTGGGAAGGCTGAGGCCAAACGAGCCCAAGTATCACTGCTAATGATAGCCTTCATCAGGCTGTGCTGCCTGCGCATAAGGTGGCGGAGCTGTGGGTCGAGACTCACCCAGCAGCTGCCCAGGTCCTCCTCTGGCCCCAGGGGGGATTATATTTCTTATATTATATATTTTATATATTATATTATATTATATTATATTATATTATATTTCTCTGCCCAAGGGCTCTCTTTGGCCCTTTTCCTTGGGCTAACCTTTTGGATCCTTTTCCTTTTTCTTTTTCTTTTTTCTTTTAGGCCTGTCCAAGTCTCCCCCTTTTGATTCTGATTCTGATAAGCTGCCCTGGTGTGCCATTAATGTCTCTCTACCTTTTCTAATTAGATCTGTATTATCACCCTCCCGTAAGCAGTTCCTCACTAGTTGCCATAGTGGCATAGTGCCGCAGCCTATTTTGTCCTCATGTTTAGCTCTTTCCAAGTCCAAATTTTTCCCATGAGGGCAAGGTGAAAATTCCAGAGACCGTGAACGATGGTGCATTTAGGTAAATGTCCTTCATGACCGTATCAGTCGTGCTCCGAGAGACCTTCAGACCACGCTGTTTAAGCAGTGCCTGCAAGGGA
This sequence comes from Arvicola amphibius, assembly GCF_903992535.2. Lineage (NCBI taxonomy): Eukaryota > Metazoa > Chordata > Mammalia > Rodentia > Cricetidae > Arvicola > Arvicola amphibius. The sequence continues at coordinate 97,810,312 of NC_052047.1, forward strand.
CTAATCAGGCTGATGGTACCAGGACCAGCGCCATGAATGTTGCCCATAATGCGCACTTATGTACGGGCACCCTACCGGGGAGCCGCTTAATTTACAGTGGTCTTATCCCCCTCTTAGAGAAAAGCTGCTTTACCTACAATGGATTTACTTTTGATTCTAACTAGGCGCGGTTGCAACAACAGAGGCACTCTTGACCAGGCTTATGGCAACACAACCAAAAACAACACAGGAACACACAGATCACAATCACCACAAAAGTGAGGCAGAACACTCCAGGCTCAACTCCAGCAAACATTATACCTGGAAGACTTGCTTACCCACATAGCCGCTCTGTGTGTCGAGTTCTGAATCCTCTATGGCCCCTTGCCCGGTGACCAAAAGTGTCCCAGCCTCCCGGGGTTCTGGCAACAGTTGCAGTGAACCCCCCTGACCAGCAGAGAAGAAAAACCACAGTCGAGGATTCTTCTCAAATCACACTTTATTGGAGCCTCTTGGTTGAAGGGAGAGCAGGAAGCGAGGGGCCCTGAGGACTAAACGGCAGCCGCTTTTATAGGGAGAGTGGACACGGGTCGTGCCTGGATTGGTTACTCGCTCATCTTTCGATGCCCCCGGCCACGGGATTGGTCACTACTGCACATGCGAGAGGTTCTGTCTACAGCCTTGCCTAATATGGAGTTGTTTACTTGGTGGGGCAGGGGTTCGGCACCATCTTGTAATGGCGGCCAGCAAATCGGCTTCCTGCATGCCCACCCACTGTGCCAGTGGGGCTGACCTAATGGAAACTCACCAAAGCTAGCTGGACTGGGACTGATGCAGCATGTGATCAAACTGGACTCTCTGAACATGTCTGACAAGGAGGGCTGACTGAGAAGCCAAGGACAATGGCACTGGGTTTTGATTTTACTGCATGTACTGGCTTTGTGGGAACCTATTCTGTTTGGATCCTCATCTTCCTAGACCTGGATGGATGGGGGAGGACCTTGGACTTCCCAGAGGGCATGGAACCCTGACTGCTCTTTGGTCTGAAGAGGGAAGGGGAGGCAAAATGAGAGAAGGGGAATGAAATGGAAGGAGGGGAGGAGGTGAAAATTTGCAACAACAATAATAATAATAAATAAAACAAAACAAAAAGGAAACCTACAGCATGCCTTGACCACACCCACATCATCCAGTCTGACAATTACACTTGTCTTCTCTGTATTCCCTGGGTTCTTAAGTCTGTCCATTTCTGTTTGTTCCTCAATATCATTTTAAAACAATCTATTCCTCTTTCTCTACTTAACACCTTCTGCTGTGCCTTGTGCAATTTCTTTAAAATCTATAAACTCTACAGTGTTTTTTTGAGAGTGATTACACTATGGCTGGCTTGAGAGAATCATCAAACTATGGCATGAGTACTAAAAGGTTTAGGTTCCAGGAAGGGATCTTAGCATGTGGCTTTGGTTTTCATCTGTCTTTTAAACCATCTTTAGATATTTGGGGTCATCTATACTGTACTTTTTACTGTGGTTTAAATACCTTTTGCTGATTGTTCCCATTACATACATAATTGTTCTACATCACCTCATGATACCTGCAAAATGTTTGTGCACTTTATGAATATCTTTTTGTTCCCACAGAACAAATCTATCACCCTATAAAATCTAGTGTTTGATACAACTTGTTATTATCATTAGAGTTATTACCAGCCCATGCCTATCTCCTAGAATTATTCTTCTGTCTTCCTTATGTCAGATACCTTTCTTTTATTTATTTGTACTGGTAACAAACATTGTCCAGCAATAACTGGACATTGTCCAGAGGTAACTGCATGATGATAGTGTCAAATAAAGGATCCGTATTAAAAGAAAACATTTGTGAACTCACCCTTCACTCTTCTATCTCAGTATTGATATTGGTTAAAATTTTTGCTTTATTTTCAATTTTCTACTTTAACAATAAATTTTAGCTAATTCCTGAACATTTTGGATAACATTAGACAAGACTGCATGTGTTGTTCACAACTTTGTCTTCCCTGACACCATCTCCACAGAGCTCAGGGAACCCTTACTACCAGGCAGGGCAGATCTTTGGCTCCCTCTTATCCATGGTTGGCATCTGAGGCATCACTTGCTGCTGTGGAGCAGCAACAGGAATCTGGCTTCCCTGATCCCATTGACTGGGCAGAGGGAGAAAGCTGACTCAGGTGTGGGAGAAATGGCTATGTTCTCCAGGACCAACACAGGGCAAGGTGTGGACCCTGATCAGGAGTGGTGAGAGACAGGCTTTTCTGTTAGTGTTGTAGATGAGCTGGAAGCCATGTCCCCTTACACAGGAAAATCTGAAAGGCCAAGATCCTCCAAGTTTCTACAGCTGAAATGTGTCAAACTGATGCTTTCCAATGGTACACTGCAGTACTCAGATGAAAGCCAGATAGCCAGTCTCCCTAAGCTGGTGTTCTTCATTGAAGAAAGAGGGGAGATTTATCAAAGTTTACAAATAACAATATCTCCTCCCCATATTTTGTTTTCAGTATTCCTCTTTTTCCTATTTTATAGTCTTTCTGTCTGTTTTTCTGTGCTAAGCATTGGCACTACAGATTTTCATTCAGAAGATAGAAATGAGCCTATCCACCATATAGTCTCCATATCCTGCCCCAAGCAAAGGTTCCTTATGTTTTATTTATTTCAAGTAAGTCATTTAATTTACACATTTATTACATTTCTAATACATCTCCTCTTTCTTTGTTATGGTTTAAATGTTATGTTACCTCAAAAATCCACAAATTAAAACTTAATAACCAGTGTAACAATGTTGCTCCCAATTCAGAATCTACAGAAAAGGTTATCTCATTTCCCTCCTCCAGGGAAGCAAGTACTCCCAGATCCACCTCAGAAGAGACTGGCCTTCACCAGAGAGAAACTCTGCTGTTATCTTAGTCTTCATCTCTTCAAGACAAAGAACTTTGTGTGATAAATTTCTGTTTTATGTACACTACCCCATCGATGGTACTTTATTTTATTAGCACAAATATGTAGTATTTTCCCCTAAAACAGAAATGTAAAATTCCCTGGGGCAGTGGCTGCTGTCTGAGGCTCCCTATCATTATCATGGGATTTTATTTATTTAAAAAAGTCTCCTGTTACAAATCACCACTAATCTGGAAGCTTAAATCAACAAATGCTTACTTTATACTAGATTTTGCACTTAAAATTAATAGGCTTCTGGGTATTTGTATTAGTTTCTTCTCAGTTGCTGTACCAAACACCGAGACTAAGGAAACTTATAAAAGGAAGCATTTAGTACATTTAGTAGAGCTTATGATTTCAGTGGATTATAGTCTATGATGACAGAGCCAAATCATGCCAGCAGGAACTACTGAGAACTCCTATCTTGGCCCTCAAGAAAGTGGCAGAGATGGAGAAGAAACTGGGCCTACCTAGAGTGTTTTAGAAACCCCAAAGCCAGCCACTAGTGAGACATCTACTGTAACAAGGCCACACCACCATATCCTTCACAAACAGTTCCACCAACTGAGGACCAAGTATAAAACATATGAGCTTATGGGGGACTTTCTAACTTAAGTCACTACAGGAGTCAACTTGACTCTGGTTCTCACAAGAATAGCATCCAGAATATTTTCTTTTCCAGCAACTCGTTAATCGCCAAAAACCAGAAATGTGAAGTGATGTTATTTGCTTTACTTAATCAAACTGTCTATGAGTGTATTACCTTTTCAAGAGTTAGTATGAAAAAATCAAACCTGGTGACTCACTCCTGAAATTCTAGCACTCAGGAATTCATAACAGAAAGATTAATGTGAGAAAAAGGCCAGTGTGGTCAAGAGAAAGTGCACCAAACCTGTCAGAGCTACAGCATAAAACCATATGTAAAAAACAAATAAACAATGGCCAAATCAAAAAGAGATTAAGAGTCAATATGAGCCCCAAATCCTACCTTTTTATGAACTCTTGTTATCGTGCATATGGATTACTGTGCATGTGTATTTGTACTTCTGTGTGACACACATGTACCCTGTCTTGTGTCACATTCTCTATGCTTTCCACTGAAGCTTTATATTTTCATAGAGAAAGTCCCACCTCATCATGTCGATTCTTATCTGTTTGTATGGAAACTGAGGTAGCTCTCAGTTTTATATACAACTTGCTTTGCACAGTGTAGAGTACATCAAGGAACTGGTATGTGGTTACCACACACTTGCATTTCTGGGGACCTTCACTGGGGAATGTTTCTCTTTAGAGCCTTACTCCTGTCCTGTAAAGGCATATTATAAGTAATGTATTTTCCATCCTTCTACCCTTCTTCCATGGTTGCTAGAGGCAATTATGTCTGCATTCTAAGAATGAAGACAAAGAATGTTAAATTATAGCTGAAATAGATGGATTTGCACTATCAACAGAATCATAAATTCTACTTTAAACTTCTCAACTTTTATTTGGCTGAAATTTTGTAGGTAATTTTCTCTGTCTTTACTAATGGCAATTGTTGCACAGTTAAAGCATTGAAACTATTAACATGAGCCATACATTTTAGCTATTTTAGGGACAGTATTTATTTTTCATTCATGCATTCATTGGATAACTTGCCATACTTTTCAAACTGTAGTAAAATGTCACAATACAGAGGAGTCCAACAAAGGCACACATTTCCATTCTTTATCAACTGGCCAGGGAGCTACTGAGGACTCAGGCTTGCCCAGCTCTTGCATAGATGACAGTGTAGAGAGTTCCATCTGGGTTGTGTAGACTGGAAGCTTAATGCATGAGACCAACAATTAAGAAAGTAAACATGACCCAGCTGCTCCACTAATTCCACTATTACTGAGTGTTTATTGTGTCCCTTGGTGTTCCTTGTAGCTACTGTGCTTCAGGAATAAATGGTATAAATATTATAGCTTCACAAATGTGATAAGGATAATGGGTAGTCAATTAGTATCTGGTCAAATTTTATTTGCATGAAAAGTAACTCTATAACACCAACAACACAGCGAAGGGTGGGATGTCAAGAAAGACTATTTTATAGGAACAGGGAGGTTGATTCTGATATAGTTTAAAGGTATAAAGGGATTAACCAAGCAAGCATCATACCTAAAAATATAAGTTAATCCATTTATTAAAATGGTAGTTTAGTTATGATCTTAGAAAAAGAAGTCATATGAAAAAATGGTACATAATTTAAAAATTAGAGAAAGTGTCATTGAGGATATTAGTAAGCATACTTTTGAAATTGCAATCAGATTATTATATAATATATGCAAAGATAAAATAATCTATATCTAAAACTGCCGTGGTTGTTACTGTAAATATTCCTCTTTATTATACAATTCTCTATTCCATAGCTTATTTTCTCTAGGAATTCTATTACCTCAGTTTAAAAGATGTCTTTCCTATCTCCTCAACATTCCTTTCTAGGAACAAATGACAATCTTGATGTCATAGTTTTTGTGACTTTCCAATAACTCTCAAGAATTTTCTACATAGATTTCATATTGTGAACATTCATCCAATAAGTATGGGACACAAACTACAGCCGAGGTCCTGTCTGGGATCTTGAATTTGAGAAAAAAATTACATGTTAGATTTTGTTCCTCCAGTCTCAGAATAGATTTTATTTGGTTCCTGATCACCAATTCATGACAATGCGCTTGCAATTGCTTTTGCACTTCTTTTTCTTCCACTCATCTGTTCCTCTTCTGCAAACATGATTGTTGGGGTCCATCCTCAATGGGATTTACACATTCTAGGGTAGGAGTTTGATGATTAGAATTATTAAGCAAGATGAAAAGAGATATGAGACAAATAAATAAAAGACAAAACCAGAACAGATCTGGGAGGGAAATTCAGTGAATACTGAAATTGACAGTGATTATTTTCCACATGCTTATATACCCCACTCTAAAAGAGGAGGGAGAGGCAACAGACTTCATTAACATGATATAAGAAATAGTCCAAGTCTCTTGCAGGTAACCATTCTCTGGAACATCTTGCCAATCTCCTTGAAGGAGCAACAATAGATTTGAATTCTCTTACCTTTGTTCTAGGTGGAGTGGATCCACTTCTTTACTCAAAATATTAATTAGCAACACCCTAGCTCAGGATCTCTTTTTGATAGCCAACAAATAAGAGATCAACAACTTTGTAGTCAGCATCTTTGAGAGATCAAGAATAAGATCAAACTCTCTGATGTTTAGTCAAGGTGGAACGGACTGACATCTGTGGGCCCTGTCAGATGATGACACCCTATAGAAGATACATGTAAATATACAAAGGCAGATGTGGTTTTAGTGGCTGCTGTATAGGTTGGTATCGTGTAAATCCAACTCAAAATGAAAAATAAGGTACACTTCTGAATCTCAGCATGGTAAGTTCATTCATTACTCCTAGTGTGTTCAGGGATGCCTTCTGCAGAATTTTATTTTAAAAACATGAGCCTTCTACAACTGTCTCAGTTCATTCAATTTCTGCTCATCAAGTTGAATCCCTGCATATTATGACAGTCTTACTTCATACCCATATTGGGATAAGACACTAAAATATATTTTTATCTATACAAGGTTGAATAAAATGCAGGAAGTTGGGTCTCTAAATAGCAAAAGAACAGAATTGAGGACAGACACTAGGTAAAGAAAGTTAAAATCATCTCTTAAATTTCACAAAGAAATCACTATTTTCAGGTCTGTTGTAGAAAAGGTCACATGTTTGTTCCTGGCTACTCAGTCCTGAAATAATCACACAAAAATCACATTATTTGTAATATTATTTGGCCAATAGTTTAGTCATATTTCTGGCTAACTCATATCTTAAATTCTTTCATCTCCATTAATCTGCATATTGCCATGAGGCTATGGCTTACTGGGTAAAGTTCTGTCATCTGTCACTGATGTGGCTATCTGTCTTCTCCTTGACTCTGCCTTCTTTCTCCAAACATTCCATTTAGTTTTCCCAGACATGCCCTATTTTGCTAAGCCACTGTCTGAAACAGCTTCTTTATTCATTAACCAATAAAAACAACACCTATACAGAAGGCGTTCCCACATCATTTTGTCTTTTTGTTTAAATAGAAAGGGAAGGTTTTAACTTTAACATAGTAAAATTATATATAACAAAATAGGTATCAAGAAAGAATTACAGTTACAATATTTATATCTAGTATATCTTTTATCATAACTAAGGAATACTATAACTATATATTCTTCAACTCCATCAAAGACTCCAGAAGGATATAATATTACCTAAGTAAACAGGAAGTGCATTATAAAAAACTTCTAAAATTCTTTAATTGACAGACATATCTCGCTGCCTGGACAGTCACCCAAAGTTCTTCTGTATTGTTGGAGCATCCATCTTCAGCATACAGGGCCATAGTATCCAGCAGACTTTTCCATGAAGCAGGAAATTTCGAAGACAGTTCAGCCTATATTGGCAGCTTGTCCATCACTTTCTTCTGTATTCTGCAGAATATCTGGAAGACTCTTTCATGATGCAAGAACCCCAAAGGACTATTTCACTTTTAGGCAAAGTTCAGCAGTCATCTTTCCATGAGTCCTGCATGTCCAGCTAACACAGCATAACATCAACATGATGTGGGATTCCCCTCTGCATGCTGTGATTGCCAGTAATGAATAAAAAAACTGGCTTGGCCTGATAGGGTAGAACAGAGCTAAATGGGAAAACTAAAATGAAAGCTGGGAGGAAGAAGACTGAGTCAGAGAGAAGCCATGGAGCCACTGCCAGAGAAAAACATCCTGAAACCTTGCTAGTAGGCCACAACCTTGTGGTGATGCACAGATTAATGGAGATGGGTTAAATTAAGATATAAGAATTAGCAAATAAGAAGATGGAGCTAATGGACCAAGCAGTGAATGATTTAAATAATATAGTTCTGTGTGATTATTTCAGAATTCTGAGTTGCTGGGAAATTAATAAGTGGCCTCCTCACTACAAATTGGAACTCCAAGGTGGTCAGCTAAGTCCACATAAAACCTGAGAAAGCTAGACACAAAAGAACAGAGTTAGGCATGGTTTGATAGTAGCATTTTTGGTGTAGGAGTTCCTTCTGTTTATGTGTTGCTTTCATTGGTTAAATAAAGAAACTACCTTGGCCTTTTGATAGGGCAGAACTTAGGTAGGTGGAGTAGACAGAACTGAATGCTAGGAGGAAGAAGGACAGAGAGAGAGCTGCCATGGAGCAGCCAGGTCAGACATGCTGTATCTTTCCCATGACCTTGTGGTGACATACGGATTAATAGAAATGGGTTGAATCAAGATGTGAGAGTTAGCTAATAAGAGGCTAGAGATAATGGGCCAGGCAGTAATTTAATTAATACAGTTTCTGTGTGATTAATTTAGGTGTAAGCTAGCTGGGCAGGATGGAACAAGGGGCTCTGCTTCCTCAACATATTTTCTTGCATTTTCTTGAGTGGACTCTGTTTGCCAGAAGCAAGCAGAGGTATAGATTCTTTAAAAGAGGTTTTCCTGATTCAGCTGTAGCAGAAATAAGCCACATTCTTTTGAAACTGTATCTTCCTAGGCCTTGCTTCCAGTGCAAATTTTAACAAGGTCCATCTCCCAAGCATTTAAATGGGATTTTTGATCAGACTGTTACAGCTTGCTTAATGGAAACATAGGCCTGCTGTGTGCCTGAAAATGGGGCAATGTATATAACTCTCATAGGCAATAAACAGCTCCGCCATGGTGGACTGGGTAGAGCAATCAGACAAGGCCATATTTCCTCTAACAATGCCACCACTTAAGTTCATAAGAAAGGCTTAGCAATTTAGACAGTAGTCTGGTCAGAAAAGAATTACAGATATGCAATAAACACAAATCCATATTTTAAAAAGTCCTCTAAACAAGTCACAGTTTTGGATAAACATATGTAGGCTTGGGAAAAACAAGAAAAAAGAGTATAGAGAGTTGGAAAAGAAGTAAATCATTTAAAAAATAAAACAAAGTCTTTAAAGGGACACAGTATAGACAGTCATAGATTAAAAGGAGTAAAGAAAAATAAGCCACGTAAAGATGGAAAATTCACAGTGAGTCTGGATTATGTATACTATTGTTTCTTTAATTTTTTTTTAATGTGAATGAGCTAAGCACAGAGAAACATTTCATTGTTCATACTGTTAAAATAAACCAGCATATATACTCTAAAGGTATCTTGACTTCAAAATTTGGGCCTAAGGATATGTTGCTTTAGAAAAGAGGTTCTTCTTTTGTTTGCACAGAAGGTAAGAGCCTATGGATTTCTTTCAGAGTAATGTGGTTTAATGGAGCAATAACCCCTGAAAGATCATGAATACCCCAAAATTTAGCTCACCCAACAAAAAGCAGAAAGTAGTTTCAAAATAATGTTATGCCCAAATTCCAAATATTGTCTATAAATGTTTGTTTGTATTTAAATTGGGATATGATATAGAGATGAATACTTTGCATTGATATGGATCTTGCTTACTGATACAAATTTAAGGTGAGCCGGGCGGTGGTGGCGCACGCCTTTAATCCCAGCACTCGGGAGGCAGAGGCAGGCGGATCTCTGAGTTCGAGGCCAGCCTGGTCTACAAGAGCTAGTTCCAGGACAGGCTCTAGAAACTATAGGGAAACCCTGTCTCGAAAAAACAAAAAAAAAAAAAAAAAAAAACAAATTTAAGGTGAATTTGGTTATAATGTGTATATGTATTTCTAATCTTGATTAAGGTATTGTATTTGTCCAGTTCATTAAAAATTGCAATGTCTAATTAAGAAATATAGGTTAGTAGATAATCATCTATAATAGTCAAGTAGCCATGTTAGGTTTTCTAGCTATATAGAGATATATTTCAGTTAGATATGTTATTCTTCAAGTCTTTCAGAGACCTCAGATTATGGCATTTAAAATGTTTAAGAACTTAAGACATTTCATGACAATAAGAGACATCTGCTCCTGGCAGCACCAATTACTAAAAAGGAAGATGGGCTTTAAGGAGGCTCCTTATGTAGTTTGCTAGCCATTTGGGCAAGAAATTGCTCTTGCCTGGACTGAGGTCATTTGCTCAATTTCCAGCAGCCCAGACTCCCAAAATTATCACACAGAAACTATATTATTTAAAGCACTGATTGAACCTTTAGCTCTAACTTTTTATTTGCTAACTCTTATATCTTAATTTAACCCATCTCTATTAATCTGTGCATCATCATGAGGTCATGGCCTACCAACAAAGTTTCAGTGTGTTTGTCTCTGGCACATTATTTTTAACTCTGTCTTCTTTCTCCCAACATTCAGTTTTGTTTTCCCTGCCTAACTCAGTTTCTACCCTATCAGGCCAAAACAGGTTTTTATTCATTAATGGTACCCACAGCATGCAGAGGGAAATTCCACATCACTTCCCCTTTCTCTTTTAAATAAAAGAAAGGTTTTAACTTTTGCATAGTAAATTTACATATAATGAAACAGTTATGAAGCAAGAATTAATCTGGAAATTTCTCTACTTCCTGGAGTATTTGAAGAAATGTAAGATGCCTAGACACCAGACATTATACACCCTTGGCTTTACTGGATTTTGCCTTTGGATATGTATAACTAATTTGTAGGGTCAGTTTCAGTCAGTGAGATATCCTATACTATTTGTATAGTGAGTTGTGCATGAATGTAGAAACCAGAGTTATTAGTAAATTTCTCAATTTCATTAATTATCCATGGAAAATTCAGATAAACTATTTCATTGTGCTTGGCATATGTTTCTTTATTGTTTATGAGAGGTAACAATACACCCTTGACATAGTGGGAATTAAGAGACAATACTGATATATGCATAGAGATGACTTAATTTTCATTCTGTATTTTTATTAAATTATATAATTTTACAAATTTTCCCATTCTTACTGATTGTCCTAATATTGCAATGACTTCTGGGAATTTCATCTTTCACTTGGGACTTGACCAAATAGAAACAAATGAGAAGGTCACTCCACAGTATAAAAAAATTAAATGCAGGATATGAAAGAGAAGTAGTTTGATGAGTGGATAAGTGGAAGTTTCTGTTTGGAAACCAATGTTTAACTTTCACTATCAACTTGCCTGACTTCAGAAGCACCTGGAAAACACTGATTCGTATGTCTATGAAGGTGATTCCATGGTTGTTTAAATACAAGGAAAGACCTACTTTGAATAAGTGATATTGTTCCAAAAATAAGGATTCTGGACAGGTAAGAAAAAAAAAGTGAGCTGATGCCAACATTCCTCTCTCTTTGTTTTGCCACAGTGGACACTATGGAACTAGCCACCTATGCTCCTGAAATGCCTTTCATGCCAAAAGGACAAAAATCTCTTTTTAAACAGTGAACCTAAATAAACCCCTCACTCAAGTTACTTTTTCTCATTTTGTTATAGAAGCATGCATAATATCTCAAAAAAGGTTGGAGAAAAGTTGGCCAAATTTGATAAGATCAGTAGTGAAATTCAAGATGTGGTCTCAATGTTGTGTTGATGAAGCTGGAGGCAGACAGGGAAGGCAGAAGGAGTGAGAGGGTACCAGCTAAAGAAACAGCCAACCATGATCTCTCTCTTTCATGCACTGTAGAGAATGGGGTTGTGATTGTGAAGTGAAGAGATATTCTATGTATTTCTGCCTTGTGTCTCAGGGTGCTTATGCACCTGGTGTCTACTAACTGTGCATCATTCACAAAGAGATCATTTGCAAAAATCAGAACAAAACCCAGGAATTCCATGGCTTGAGATGAGTATAAACAGGTACCCTCTGTGTAGTCAGCTCCTTGGAGTCTGTCACTCACCATTTTTATATTTAATGTAATTAGGCTCAAGGTTCTTCTTTTGAAAAGGAGAGACAAGATAGGTTTCTAATATTGGAATCTGGAGAGGTATTTTTCTCTAATTTTAGTCTTTGTTGCAGTTTGATGGATTCCTTGTTTTTGATCTATTGTTTTGAACATCTGTCTTTTTCATTTCAAACTTATAAGCTATGCCAAAGGCTGTCTACGAAGTTTGATTATCAACAGCTAGCAACTGCTAATATGTACCACAAGAAAATGTATCATTGCTCTTAACAATTCATATGCTAAGAATCTCTTGTATTTTATTCCTACTGAGACATTATCTATAATTTGAGCTACTTTACTTGCAGAGATCTTTATCTAATTCAGGTCTGTATCTATTAGTATCAAAGCCTGTTCACTATACATGGTACTGCTTTTTAGATGCCATCTAAGAAATTCTGAATTAGCTGCTATAGTTAAATCTCTAAAAATCATGAGAGTGTCAAAAATTAAATTAACCCAGGGACACACTTCATGTATTTTAAACATTTTAGTGAGTTGGAAGAAAACAGGGCAATCTGATACCACACAACTTTAAAAGGTGACACATGGACTCTATATGTATCTTCTATGTCAGATCTCTGTAAATCTGTGATGACAGAAAGTACCAGAGCTCATTTGCACAAACCTGAATCCTTTCACTGAGGATCTACATTAGGAAAGGAGAAAAAGTCACACGATGAAATTGGAGAGGCACAAAAAGGTAATAGGAAGCAAGAAAAGATATCAAATTTTACTTATGTCTATTAAGGGTAAATTAAATACAATGAAATGGGAACTGACAATGGTAGATGCTGTGTAATTAAGCCACAAACTACAACTATTTGGAAGCAGTGCATTCCAGGTGCTAAGCAGAGACATACAATAAAACTTAAAGAGTTTATGCTTTAGTATAATCCCAATTCAGTAATTTTCTGATACAGTAAGTTAATCAAGGCTATTTCCCTCAGATTACTTCTGTAACTCATGTTCTAGAAAACTACCTGGTGTCATTGCCTTTTTAGGAAATGCCACTGGAAGTTCTCCTGAGCTACTCAACTTTGTGTCTGTATTATATTGTGTTGGATTCCTGGGCCTAATTCATAACAGAAGCCTCTGCTTCTTTGAGTGAACATAGCTCACAAGTAAAGCTGCATTGTTTTTGGGAGTTGAGGAAATATATGTAGCCAACCTCAACATCTTGTATTCCATCCCTCCTGGGTACCTCACTTCACCACTAATAGCATAGAAGCTCGTCTCTGTCCTAATTTTGTCTGATATAGTTGGTCTCCTGGAATCTGTTTCTATTCCTCATAAAGTTATTTTAAACTCTGTCACTTATTCACTTATTGCCTTTATCCTGGTTAAAACAGCCTAACTTCTCCTCACTTTGTAGCCTGCTTGTTACTCATGCCCAAATACAAACTCAAACACATCCCGTAGTTTGCTGAGCAAGATATACAGCCTGATTATGTAAAAGCCATATAAACATAACTTGTATGATTTTCTTTAAATCTCTGTATCTGTGAACACCATCGTAAAGCCCAATCTGTGATTGACTAAATGCATGGTGTACCTGTCCCCTCATTGTATGTTCTCAACACCTGGATGTCTATGTGTCTCATTCCTTGTAAAACCCTGAGCATCTGGGTTTGGCTTGAAATATCTCTTTTTCTTCTGGTTCATATATTTTGTTTTCTTCTCTCTGTCCTCTAAAGAGTAGCTTTCTTTTCTCTTGGCTGGAATCTTTCCAGAAAATAGCTATTGTGGCTAAGCTACTTTTGAAAGGAATGTCAAGTCCCCACAAGACTGAATTTACAGAAATCAAAATGAGAATACTTGACACCCAAGCTGCACACATGGTCCCCAAATTTTCTACATATGAAAAGCCTATTTTCTTGGAAAAGGCAGACTATAAAATACCTATATAAATGAAAATAAGAAGATGCACTGCAAATAGCTATTACACCAAGCAACAAAGCAGAATTCAGGCTTCTCTGAGGAAATGGCCCATGAACTGCCTGACACAGTGAGAGAAAAACACTGAGCTGGTGTTGTGCTCTTTAAACTGTATATATGACAGCTCAGGTTTAAAGGCATGCATCAGATCCACTCAAGACTGTGGATGTGGTGGTATATGCAAGGTACATCAGCAGCAGGAGAGTGAATGAGAAAGCTACATAGAAAGGAGGGAGCCAGAGCATGAAGTGAGGTCAGGTTTGATGGTTCACAACAGAACTTGTGGTTAAGATCTGAGTGTTTCCTGTAGTATCTTGACTGAAAGCTTTTTGGTGAGTCTGAAGGAATATTAGAAGATGATGGAGCCCTCAGGGCTGAAGTCTCAATAGAAGAAAGAACTCATTCAGAGCATGAATGTGTAGGGTATAATGATCCTCTCTTGACTGCCTTTAACATTCCATGGCATTTTGAGGTAAGCATGGCTACACAGCAAAGTCTATGAGAACTACTATGTTTCCTTTACACCAACAGCAGAAGAGTTTCTTCATTGTCATAATGTGGACTGATACAGCCACATTTCTGGGACCTTGAGTGTGTTCACTCAGTGACCTAATACTTTCTTCTATGTCATTCCTCTTAAAAGTTCCAAACCTCCCATGAACAGCACCATAATGAAGAATAAGCATCCAACATATGAATCCAGAGACGTGTGTGACCCATATTCAAAGTATATGGGTATAATTTCAGGTACAGCAGAAGCTTTGAATTTTCAATCTGATTTGTTTTGTATGCAGAGTGATGTTTCATGTCCACAGACAAAATCTGAGAGACATCACATATACCTAGAATTAGCAAAACACAAAAGTGACAGTTGTTTATGTTTGGTCTCTGCACAATTAGATTGGAACATTGGCTTGATTAGTACATTTCGATTTCCAGAAAAATTCAGGAAGTGAATTTTAAAACGTACACCCAGAAGAAAACACAATATCTAACATTATTTTCAACTGTGTCACAAAAGTCAAGTCCTGTAAGAGCATGGAATTCTGTCTTTTCCTACAATTACGTGGGTAGGTAGTTAATATCCAGTACTCTGAAGCATTGCATCAAAAAGATGGAAGAATCTGTTTATAGTAGTTTGCATTGGCTGGGTTCAAGAGGATTTAGAGACTAGCCAATTATTCCTTATCATTCTTTCTTAACAAAAGAAAATAAAATTCCACCAGCCTCTGGAAACAGAAAAGATATAGACAAGTTTGCTGATGTATTCTAAAACATTCTGTGAATGAAAAATGAGAATAAACAAAGAACAGTTTGCATAATGGGTGTGCTGAATATCAAGTTATTTGAGCTTATTTTTAGCTTATGAAGCTGATATTGAAACCAAGGCATGGAAGTCAGGCCACTGCAGTTTTTGACACACAGACAGGAGGATCTGATTTCTCTTTGTTGTTCCAGGCCCATGAACTTTCAACTGAACGTGTCAGCACTCCCAGAGCCCTATCCTTCTTTGTAAACTCATGCTTGTTATCTTCCCTGGTTAGATGTTCTCAAACTGAACACAGTGTACAAACAGACTCTAATGTATAGTCTAACACAGCTCTTCTTCAGGAGAACTACTGTTCATTTATTACATGTGATGCATTTGTTTTTTCCATTTTACAAAATAGGTCAAAACTATAAAGAAGTTGTCAATACTTTTGTCTATTCTTTAGTTACTAACCTTCAGTTTCACATTGAATGATGATTTCAAAGAGAGTACTAAAATTAGTTCTGATATTAGTAACTCGATCCTGCATATCCTAAATTGTGTGGGACAATTCTGTATTCTGTCAATTATGTTTTAAATAAATGCTGATTGGTCAGTAGCCAGGCAGGAAGTATAGGTGGGACAACCAGACAGGAAGTAGAGGCAGGGAAAGGAGAGCAGGAGTATTCTGGGAATAAGGAATCACTTTCTGCAGTCCTGCCCAGACAGGGAAGAAGGAAGATGTGACCTGCCCTGATGATAAAGGTACTGAACATGTGGCTAACATAGATAAGAATAATGGGTTAATATAAGTTACAAGAGTTAATAAGAAGCCTTAGTTAATGGACCAATCAGTTTATAACTAATGTAACTTCTGTGTGATTCTTTGGGACTTAATGGCTGTGGGAACTGGGCAGGACAGAAACCCCAACAAGCAGGCTTTCATGTTACAAAACTCCATCAAAATGAATGACAATTCTTTGGTGTGATACATTAAATAACATCAAAAAAGTTTATATTTCTTTTTCTCCATGCTTTATTGTGGGGTCTCATTTTTTTTATCTTTTCTACCAACATTAACATGTCCTGGCTTCAGATCACTTTTCCTGTGTTTTGATGACCATGCTCTTTGTCTACCTGCATTGGCTCTGGGCTGCCATGCTCTATTCCATTGACTACTGTCTTAGTTATTGTCTGTTCTGATGACCCCAGCCCCTGTCTACATGTACTAGCTCTAGTAAAGCATCATTTGTCCAAATAACCACTGTTCTCTTTCCATGTGCACCAACCTTTGTTCTGTCCGCATACACACTAGCCCAGAGGACGATATCTTCTATTCCAATACTACTGAGCCCTCTCCACATGCACCAGTTCTTCTTCTGTTGAACCTGTCCGTGCATGCATTTGCCCCAAGCAAGGAATCCCCTATTCCAATGGCAATTGACCCTTTCCACATTAACTGACTCTGCCTGATGTAGTTGCCTCTTGGCATTCCTGGGCAGACATTTTTACCCAAACTATCACATATTTTATTGGTTTGATCAAAGTGTAGTCATAGAGCCTCGCTTGAATTACCCCAAATGACAATTGAAATGGGAAAGCAAAATGTAGTAAGAATGAACCAATAGTTGATAAATAGAGAGAAGCATAGAAGACAAATACAAGGAGAAATTTACAACTTACATTCATGCTCAGAGGTTCTATCTTGTTCCATTTGGTCCTTGTGGGGTCCAGGGCTATGTTCTCCTGAAAGCTTTCAGAGCATACCTTTTTCTCTATAATTTCTTTTACTGACCAGTGGCAACAGCTCATCTGTTAAAAAATGCAAAACAGTTTGTCTTATTTTCTTATGTTCAAAAAATTGTGTATTGATTTCAAATTTTGGTGATATAGTGATAGGTTAAGATTGATTACACGTTTCCTTGTTTGATTTATGCTGACCTTAGCAGTTTTCAATCTTTGTTATATATTTTTATTTATATTCTATAGTGCTCTATAACTACATTCTTTAATGGAAGAGTAGTCTTGCCTTTGAAGTTGCCTGAAATACACTATTTCATCATTTTCTCTGTTGACTATTTGCTAAATATTTTAGAATCATATTACTGTTATTCAGTCAGTCTCCTCTTGAGGGAATCCTGGGCTATTGAGAAGCTATTATGAATATAATATCAACATCTGTATATAGTTACTATGAGTATATAGTTCGATTTTTCTTGAATAGATCATCCAGTATTTGGCTTAGTTACAGCATGTGTAACTCTCCAGTCAGCATCTTACAAACTCTCTAGAAATGGCATCATTCTCCTACTGGGCTGTACAAACAACCTTGGACAATTTATAAATGCACAGGAGTCTTTGTCCCAGTGCAATTTTCTTAGAAGAAAAGCAGACAGAGGGCAAGCTTAGCCAGCATGTTCAGATGAGTCGCTCCTGCCCTACATCAACTCTGTTTCTGAAGTTTTTGCTTCACTGTGTCATTTTAACCATGTGAAGAGATGCTTTGTTTTGCCCTAACAACTGATAGCATGGATTATGAAATCATTACAGTTTCTGGCCATTCACATAGATTCCTTCAACAGCATCAGCAGTTCAAGCCTGATTTAAAATATTATTGGATTGATGATTGCTATTATTTATTAGGAGAAAAAAGACAAAATTTTTGAATACATGTGAAGATTTTCTCCCATTTCTTTCTCAGCTATTGTGTTCTTTACGTAGAGACCTTCATGAAAAAAATGCATTGATTTTTAGTAACGTTTTGTAATTATAATCTAGTATCACCATCATCTCCTTCTTCCCTTTCCTCTTTAGAATTCACTTTCCATTTTTAAAAATTATCTTATAATTTTAAATTTTCTTAAAACTTCTCTATGTGGAATTTATATATGCTACAGGATTCTGGATAGAGTCTGTAATGACATTTCTACAGTTTTGTAGGTTTGCTCTTTACATGCACACCTACACTGTGATAATATTCAGTAGAGGTAGTTAGAGTGGATTTCCTTCCTCAACGTGATCTGAGGTCACCATAGTCTTTCTCTCTAATGTGTGTTCATTTGGCGTTTTGAAAATGCCAATTTGAAGAAATTCTATTTGTTCTCAAAATGATGATGTTTTAAAAATTAGAAATGAATGTTGGATTTTGGTAAATGTTTTATCTGAATTTATCAAATACTCACAGGTAAGAAATGACAAAAACTTGCCCTACAACTGAAGTGTGCAGTCTCTACAGGCCAGGATCTCACTGACTGTGAGGTTTGATGGGTTTAATAAAAAACACTGATACATATCTAACTAATACATGTGTTCCTGAGTGTTAAATCACCAAAATGGTGAAAAAAAAAGATATTTCTTGGCTCATTTTGTAACACAGTTTTCATCATATTACAAGAGGTCACTGTCTATATTGGCATTTCCAAGGAGAATCTTAAAAAAAAGGAGGAAGCTATGCTTTCAAGAGCTTCTGAAATGAACAGAAACTGTAAAGATATTTTGCATCCACCCCTTTCCTTTCATAAGTTAAATGAATAAACAGGGAATAGGATCTGGCTTGTCTCACTAGAGCAGACTACTTGTCAAGGCATTAAATGATGTGGGATTCCCCTACATGCTGTGAATATGTTTTGTTACCATTGGCTAATAAAGAAACTGCTTTGGCCTCTGGCAAGGCAGAATATAGGTAGCAGGAAATTTAAACTGAATGCATGGAGAAAGAAGGCAGAGTCAGGCAGATACCATGTAGCTTCCAAATGAGAAGATGCCAGAAACTTACCAGTAAGACACAGCCTAATGGTCACACAGAGATTAATAGAAATGGATTAATTTAAGAAGTAAGAACCAGCTAGGAATACGTTTGAGCCATTGACCAAACAGTGTTGTAAAAAATATAGTTTTTATGTGATTATTTGGTCTGGGTGGTCTTAAAATGAAAAAGAAGTCTCCGATTACAAGTGGCACCAACATGGGGTAAAAATTTTCAGAATAGCCTGGTTGTGCTGCTGCACACATTTAATCCCAGGACTTGAGAGGCAGAAGTGGAGGCAGGCAGATCTCTGTGAGTCAGAGGCCAGCCTGGTATATAAGAACTATTTTCAGGAAAGACTCCAAAGCTACAGAGAAACCCTATCTCAGAGGTGGGAAAAACAGATTTCCAAAAATAGATTGAGAAAGCTTTTTTTTTTAAAAGAAAAAGTATTCTAAAGAGACGAAAGAATAGAGTCAAACATGGCTTCTTGGTATCAGCATTGTCTAGGGTGGCCTTTGTCTGCTAGATGCAAGCAGAGACATGACTCTTTTAAGAGAGGCTTCCTGACTTGCATTAGCAGGAAAAACCATGCAACTCTTTTAAGAGGCCTTGCCACCAAACACTTGAATGACGTTTATAAGAAGGCCAGCAGCATGCTTCTTGGTGGTGGTATGGACCTATTAACTCCACAGAGTTGTGGCAAAAAACATGGTTCCCACCAGTACCTTTGCATGGAGTTAGACTCTCAGGAATCCAAGGAGTGAGGTGGATCCAGCCACCAAAGTCGCTGCTTTAATCTTAGCCACATCGCTTAGCAAAGTAAAGACTCATATGATCAAAAAAGATAAAAATATACAATAAAGACAGATTCAGATAGAAAAAATGTATAAATGGCTTACCATGTGTTTAAAAATATATGTAGGCTTGGGAGAAAAAAAGGATAGAGAAAGCCCTTTAGAAAAAGCAAGAAATAGCCCAGTGTGGTAGCTCATGCCTTTTATCCCAGCATTTGGAGGTAGAAGCAGGCAGAGATCAAGACCAGCCAGGTCTATAAGGCTGGTCAGTGTGGCCATTTTACTTTTCTGATCTTCAGTCAAGTTTTATTTATTAAAATACAAGTGAAATGCCACTATAATTGAATCCCTTCAGTTTGACACCAGCTACCAGGACAGCCAGGATTTCCCACACTGTTCCCCTTCAGCCTCCAACTTAGTTATTTTCCAGTCTCTGTGATAAAATACACTGATGCAACAGTTTAATGGAGAAGGGTCTATTGTGGCTCACTGTTGTGGGTACTGTGCTCCATCATAGTGGGGATTCCTGGCAGTATATGTTGTGTGTGTCAAAGGAGCTGACACTGCATCCACAGTCACTAAGAAGAGAGCGAGGAATGCTGGTGCTCATCTCACTTCCTCCTTTTACTCCATTCAGGACCCTGGCCCCATGGAATGGTGGTGCTCACTTTGGGTGGGATGTATTCTTACTTCCATCATCCTGATCTAGACAATCCTTGCCAGGCATGGGTCTTAGGTGTTTCTATTTCCTGCCAAGCTGACAGTATTAACTACTGCAATATCTTTATGACCCCTGATTAGAATCAGCCAGTCATCAGCAGAGACTGACAACAGTGAAGAACTTGTTTTTATATTAACCTTTCACCCAGAGGGTGATTTTATATAACAACATTTATAAAAGTTTTACAGAATTCTAAGATGCATAAAGAGCAAACAATGTAAATTCCTGTAACCAACATATCTTCAAAGGTGTGTCTCATTTTCTCCTCCCACTCATCAAATTTCACACATGTAATAATCCCATATTGTTATTAAAGGCCGGGGATCTGTGTTCTCATTATAATTTTACAGCAACATTTATGAGAAGGAGTTTATAGCTCTTATTTCTTTATGTTTATAAAGTAAACTCTGATTTAAACAAGATTTCACATAGGAAAATTCCAGGATGCTAAAACATCTGGCTTTTGTCATTGAGAAATTCATAACACAATGCATTCTTTGGGCTCACTTTGATAAACTTTGTCTTAAGAACAATCTTACTTGGTGTCCTTACTTTTGTTTTTGGTGGTTGTTTTGTGTCTTTCAAATTTTTTTGCCAATAGAATCTCTTGTCCTCCATTTCCCATGTAGATAAGCATGTTCATGAAATTCTCATGATCCTGCTTCAGAGTCCAAGTAATGGTATTGCAGGTGTGCACCACTACACCAAACAAAATCTATCTCACACTGTAGCACAACACTGTCATTGGTTTAACTAACTTTTTTCCTTTTTAAAATACTATGTGATACTGGTATTTTTTTAAGCTTAACAAATTGATTTTTTGGAGGGTGGAGAGAGAGAGAGAGAGAGAGAGAGAGAGAGAGAGAGAGAGAGAGAGAGAGAGAGAGAGAGTAGTAATAGTAGTAGTAGTGGTGGTGGTGGTGGTGGTGGTGGTAGTGGGAGGAGGCTGCTTATTGGTTCCCAGACACCTGGCTAGCTTAGACCCCAAATAATCACACAGAAACCATATTAAGTAAATCACTGATTGGCCCATTCACTCTAACTTTTTATTGGCTAACTCTTACATCTTAATTTAACCCATCTTCATTAGTCTGTGTATCACCATGTGGCAGTGGCTTACCAGCAAAGTTTCTATACATCTATCTCTGGCAATGGCTCCATGGCATCTCTCTGACACCACCCTTTTTTTGCCCAGCATTCAGCATAACTTTTCCTACCTAGTTCTGTTCTACCCTTGCCATAGGCTCAAAGCAGTTCTTTATTCATTAACCTATAAAAGCAACACATAGACAGAAGGACCTCCCCCACTATGTGCCAATTGAATGTAGCTTTGTTTGAGGAATTACTTAGCATTCTGTATTCAATACATAGTACTGGAAAAATAATACAAACATGAACCTAGAACACCAGTTCTTTAACAGCCAGCATTGCTCTTTACAACACACGAACAGTTTAAAGGAACCTGAAAATCTCCGAGGAAGACACA
The DNA here is from genome assembly GCF_903992535.2 of Arvicola amphibius. NCBI lineage: Eukaryota > Metazoa > Chordata > Mammalia > Rodentia > Cricetidae > Arvicola > Arvicola amphibius. The sequence continues at coordinate 97,832,058 of NC_052047.1, forward strand.
CGTCTATTCACCTCCATCTAAAACAATGGGCCAAGAATGACTGTAATAATGGTAGAAATTATATTAAAATTACAAGAAGTTACAGCATCACTGGAGACTCATTTGATAACTGACTTTCTCAAACATTAACAGGATTTGCTGTATAAGTTATCTATTAGAGGTAAAGTAGTATAGGCTATTTCAGCAGAATTAAGGGGTATGGAAATAATGTTGTTTATGGGTTCCAACTGTATAGAACAGCTGTTGTGCAAAGACCATGGTAATTGCACATCACCACCCCCTATATTCTCACTTAACACTTTGGACACTGTATGTGCTTGGTTGTCTTGATTTTGGATACTACTAAATAGCAAAGGCCACCTTTTAACAAAATGAATATGTCCAGTTTTGTTCTCCTTTAAAAAAGGAGGCTGTGTTTTAACTAACTATTCACAGTGTATGTCACAGTGATGTACAGTTTGGGGCAGTTTCAAAATAATGATTTCTATGTGATTTGTTGTTTGTATAACTGGTTACAATTTCTTTAACTAAAGCCCAAAGTACTATTGAGGCTTCTGATTCTAGAGATAAATGATGAAATCTGATTACAGTATGATTGCAGCTCTCCGTAATACCTGACTTAACACTGCCCAGTGTCTGACCTTCCAGAATATTGATGTAACCAGAAATCCATGAAGTAGAGGTCACATACCAGACACCTAACCCTGAAAGCACTCTATAAGAGCAGATAAATATTTCATTCAGCAATTCCTATTATGAAAATACTTTTAGTGTAGCAGCTCAAATTTTGTTTTCTCTCTGAGATATGTGTATATGTGTGTGTGTGTGTGTGTGTGTGTGTGTGTGTGTGTGGTAAATCCTATAATTTATGATAAACAAAGAAATAATCTCTAAAAGCAAACTTTTAATTTTAGGCTACCTTATCTTGACCTCTTAGTTTGAAGGTTTTAAAAATAATTGACTTTGATGTTTTTCAAGCATCATTTAATAACACAATGTTGTCATAAATTTAATTTGTCCTCAACATGTGCTTTTTCATAGTGTGGAAATAACGAGCATTTTAGAACCAGACAGACTTTATTTCATAACCCAATAAGACACCACCAAATAACACATAGTGTTTAAATTATATTATTGACTCAACTCAAGAACACTTTACAGGAGAAAAATGTTAGATTTTAAAACATCTGGCATAAAACAGATCTAAATGTGGTCTTAATTTAGCAAAAATCAAAACATATTAAGAGAAAATTTTAATTGAAAAAATACTTTAAAAACTATATGTCTTTCTCTGAAAAAAATGATGATTAATAGGTCCTGTCCTAAGTTACAAAATCTGAATGACATATTTTCTTTTAAGTATAGATTTAGCAAATGTACTGTGCTGAGACCTATATTATTAAATTAACTTTCATGTGGTTTTCTCTACTTTCAGAATGGCTAGCAATATGTGCTATTAATTGCCTTCATGGGAGAGTATTTTTTAAATTAATATTAATAAAATAAACTTTTTGACAATGGAAATGTCTATAATTTAGAATATGTTGAAAGGACTCCTGCTTCAGACTCTTGCCAGGATGAACTCCCTCTCCTCTTTGGTGGATTATACACTCAAAGTATGAGCAAACAAACCAACACTCCTTGTGTTGCTTTTGTTATATACTTTTTCACAGCAATGAGAAAAGTAATTCTGTCCATCATCATTAACTAACAATGAATCCCCTAACATACTGCACAATATATCTGAAATTCAATTAATAACTTCATTGTTTCTTTATAAAGGGGGAAAATGAAAATTACTATGCACTTGGTTCTTAAAGTGTGAGTATAATTATTTGTTTGAGAAATCTGTCATGGAAACCCTCTTATATTTCACTCAGCTTGGAAAAAAAAGAACTATGCTGACATTGCCCTGAGCAAAGCAGGCTTGCTATTGCCATAGATAGATTAATTTTCAGAGCATCCACTTCTGGAAAGCATAAAGTTGCAGACTAATTTTAAATTCGGGGGAAATGCTGTAAGTAGTGATACACACTTCAGATCACAGAGATGTCAACACACAATGGAGTTCTCATGTGTGTCTGTGATGATAAAGGGCAGTTGGCATCATAGCACTGTTTAATCTGATTTGGGAAGGATTGTTGAGGAATGTACTTCCTACTGGCATCCAAGGCTAAATCATAGACAAAGTTCAAAATAATATGATGGTGGTAGGATAGAAGCCTTTCAAAGACTTTGCTTTTCCTTTTAATATATGGTAACAGCTGGATAATGACTGAGAGGATAAAAGAAGCAAGAGAAAAATATGTGAGAGAGAAACAACCAATCATGGCTTTACATGGAGTAAAACCAAAAGACGAAAAATGTCTGAAGATTAAAAAATGGGTTATGATACAGAGAAGTTGGGGAAGCCATTTAGCATCACTTTTGCATCCTACTCCCCTTCCATAGACACATGGTGGTCCATCTGTAATGGAATTTAGCAACTAAGTTCAGCATTTGAATCATTAAGGCTTTTCAGAAGACAGATATATTCAACATTTAAACATGGCCTTCTCCTTTTATTCCCTTTTTGGCACTGCTAGCATTTCTTTTTCGACATAGTATTACTATCCTACCAGAATAGTCTCAAACTTTTGGTGCTACCTTCTTCAGGCTCTTGAGTGTTGGGGTAAAAGTCAGGACCCAGCATGCTGGATTTCTTCTCTAATTCTTTTATTTTACCACTCAACATCTTCTGTTAAGATTAATGTCAATTGTCAACTTCACTAGATGTAAAATCACCATGGAAACATACCTTTAGGTATATCTTTGAGTACATTTCCAGAAAAGCTTAACTGAGTACAGAAAACCCATTCTGTATTTGGGTGACATCATCTGAAGGGCTGCAATTTGCTGGAAAGAATAAGAAAGGGAAAATCAGCATTTATCTCTCTCTGCTTCACAATCAGATGCATGTGGCTGGCTGTATCAACCTTCTAACATCAAGATGGACTGTATCTACTCCAGCTGTAAGGAAAAAATCAAAACAAACAGAACCTCTTTCTCCATGTTTTAAGTCTCACCTTGTAACAGACTTCCTGGCTCTGACATAGAATGAACTTACAGTGCATGTTATAGGGACATCTGTCATCATAGACCAGAGATCAGAAGCTGGAAACAGAGGACTAGGATGTCTAGTATCCATAATGCAGTCCCCTCCTACACTGTACTAAAGTTGTGTGTATCCAATAGCATATGACAAAAGTGATGTTAGGTTATGAAAGTCACTGTGTCTCAGTCTTCCCTCCCTCTAGGAATAGAAAAGTTTGTTGTAAAAGCCGTCAAAAGATGTCTGTATCCAGGTCACTGAAGAGCAGAGCTACAAGCCTCTAAGAAATTAAGTCCTTCCAAAAAATACAGCTTTAATCTTGAATTCTGTAGCTATAATCAAGTCTTTGCATGGTGGCAGCCACACAAACTGACTACCATCACTGTCTTCTCAATGTCCCTGTATTCTCAAAATTATTGAATTGCTCCTGGGATCCAAAAACTGAGAAAGAAAATCAACAGCTGTTATTTAAAAGTGCTGTACACCTCTCTTTGTTACTCCGTGTTTTTTTAATTTATTTATTAAAGATTTCCACCTCCTCCCATTTCTGTCCCTCTCCCCCTCCCTCTCCAGTCCTAAGAGCAGTCAGGGTGCCCTGCCCTGTGGGAAATCCAAGGTCCTTCCCCGTCCATCCAGGTCTAGGAAGGTGAACATCCAAACAGACTAGGCTCCCACAAAGCCAGTCCATGCAGTAGAATCAAAACTCAATGCCATTTTCCTTGGTTTCTCAGTCAGCCCTCATTGTCAGCCACATTCAGAGAGTCCAGTTTGATCACATGCTCATTCAGTTCCAGTCCAGCTGGCCTTGGTGAGCTCCCATTAGATCAGAGGACTTCCTAGTTGCACCTGTAATTCCATCAATTGGGCAGCAATAACTAGAAGATTAGGAAATCAAGATGAATTTGAAATAAATATTTCCAAAAACCAAAACCAAAAGGGTAAAGATAACCATTTGTAACTCAAAGATAAAATCTATTACATTACACTATGGCAGCTTATATTTAACTAACCAACAAATGAAGAAAACAGTATTTTTCTCCATGGTCATTCTGAAATCATTCCCATACCATGATAAATTATAAATATTTATAGAGAAGTGGGGAGATGATGCAAAGGCAAGTAATATGTGTTTCTAGTGTTCTCACCAATTGCTTATTTATAAACTAAACTAAAAAGTAAGCTAATTGAACTCATCTTGCCAAATCAAATAAACCACTTTTTCTGTGTCATAGAAAATGTGCATCTAATGAGTCCATAAATGAGTATGTAAAAATGTTGTGGTAATAAGTGAAAAAGTATTAGGCAATTGTGTGCTAGAGGAGGTATAAGACCAAAAGTTATCCTATAAGCCCTACCCACACAAGGACCACGTAACTTCTTGAAATGCTGAGAGTTGTAGTTCTTGAAAAATAATAACCTCATAGGAAAACGCAATGGCAGTATAGGTTTGTCCTTATAGCCCCTGTAAAATGTGTCTTGATGTCACTCAGCTTGGAAATCCAGAGAGTGGTACTGACCAAAGACTTTCTTGGTTAGTATTTCATTCAAGACAGCTATGAATTTGTTTCAGCTGGTAGAACATTTTTTTTTTACTCTGGCAAATCTCAGTATTAACAGAGACAAACTTTCATTTTATCTTAAATAGATACACATCACCCTTTTACCATAATTAACGTTTCCACAGTGTTCTACAAGATTTTGAGCTAACTAGTTGAACACTCTTGGTGAACCTAAAAATGTTCTTTTTTTCACTCATTTTCCCAGGAAATTTTTGAAATTTTCTTTTGTTTTATTTTAAAAAGAAATCAAAGAAGTAGATAGAGCCTGGTGGGTGAAACACCTCCAGTAGATGAGAGCATGTCAAAGGAAAATTTGTCTGGATTAGGTATAAAAATGAAGATCACCAGGACAGAAGAAAGAGGTTC